>NW_027362785.1:0-200887 GCF_046119375.1 Phyllobates terribilis | reverse complement strand
GTATTATAGTAAGTTATATTCATGTACATAGGGAGGGCAGTATTATAGTAGTTAATATTCTTGTACATAGGGAGCAGTATTATAGTAGTTATATTCTTGTACATAGAGCAGTATTATAGTAGTTATATTCTTGTACATAGGAGCAGTATTATAGTAGTTATATTCTTGTACATAGGAGCAGTATTATAGTAGTTATATTCTTGTACATAGGAGCAGTATTATAGTAGTTATATTCTTGTACATAGGAGCAGTATTATAGTAGTTATATTCTTGTACATAGGAGCAGTATTATAGTAGTTATATTCTTGTACATAGGAGCAGTATTATAGTAGTTATATTCTTGTACATAGGAGCAGTATTATAGTAGTTATATTCTTGTACATAGGAGCAGTATTATAGTAGTTATATTCTTGTACATAGGAGCAGTATTATAGTAATTATATTCTTGTCATAGGAGCGTAAGTAGTTATTATTCTTGTACATAGGGAGCAGTATTATAGTAGTTATATTCTTGTACATAGGGAGCAGTATTATAGTAGTTATATTCTTGTACATAGGGAGCAGTATTATAGTAGTTATATTCTTGTACATAGGGAGCAGTATTATAGTAGTTATATTCTTGTACATAGGGGCAGTATTATAGTAGTTATATTCTTGTACATAGGAGCAGTATTATAGTAGTTATATTCTTGTACATAGGAGCAGTATTATAGTAGTTATATTCTTGTACATAGGGGCAGTATTATAGTAGTTATATTCTTGTACATAGGGAGCAGTATTATAGTAGTTATATTCTTGTACATAGGGAGCAGTATTATAGTAGTTATATTCTTGTACATAGGAGCAGTATTATAGTAGTTATATTCTTGTACATAGGGAGCAGTATTATAGTAGTTATATTCTTGTACATAGGGGGCAGTATTATAGTAGTTATATCTTGTACATAGGGAGCAGTATTATAGTAGTTATATTCTTGTACATAGGGAGCAGTATTATAGTAGTTATATTCTTGTACATAGGGAGCAGTATTATAGTAGTTATATTCTTGTACATAGGGGGCAGTATTATAGTAGTTATATTCTTGTACATAGGGGGCAGTATTATAGTAGTTATATTCTTGTACATAGGAGCAGTATTATAGTAGTTATATTCTTGTACATAGGGAGCAGTATTATAGTAGTTATATTCTTGTACATAGGGGGCAGTATTATAGTAGTTATATTCTTGTACTTAGGAGCAGTATTATAGTAGTTATATTCTTGTACATAGGAGCAGTATTATAGTAGTTATATTCTTGTACATAGGGAGCAGTATTATAGTAGTTATATTCTTGTATATAGGGGCAGTATTATAGTAGTTATATTCTTGTACATAGGAGGCAGCATTATAGTAGTTATATTCTTGTACATAGGGGGCAGTATTATAGTAGTTATATTCTTGTACATAGGAGCAGTATTATAGTAGTTATATTCTTGTACATAGGAGGCAGCATTATAGTAGTTATATTCTTGTACATAGGGGGCAGTATTATAGTAGTTATATTCTTGTACATAGGAGCAGTATTATAGTAGTTATATTCTTGTACATAGGAGCAGTATTATAGTAATTATATTCTTGTACATAGGAGCAGTATTATAGTAGTTATATTCTTGTACATAGGGGCAGTATTATAGTAGTTATATTCTTGTACATAGGAGCAGTATTATAGTAGTTATATTCTTGTACATAGGGGCAGTATTATAGTAGTTATATTCTTGTACATAAGGGGCAGTATTATAGTAGTTATATTCCTGTACATAGCAGCAGTATTTTAGTAGTTATATTCTTGTACATAGGGGCAGTATTATAGTAGTTATATTCTTGTACATAGGGGCAGTATTATAGTAGTTATATTCTTGTACATAGGGGGCAGTATTATAGTAGTTATATTCTTGTACATAGGAGCAGTATTATAGCAGTTATATTCTTGTACATAGGAGCAGTATTATAGTAGTTATATTCTTGTACATAGGAGCAGTATTATAGTAGTTATATTCCTGTACATAGGGGGCAGTATTAGAGTAGTTATATTCTTGTACATAGGGAGAAGTATTATAGTAGTTATATTCTTGTACATAGGGGGCAGTATTATAGTAGTTATATTCTTGTACATAGGAGCAGTATTATAGTAGTTCTATTCTTGTACATAGGGAGCAGTATTATAGTAGTTATATTCTTGTACATAGGGGCAGTATTATAGTAGTTATATTCTTGTACATAGGAGCAGTATTATAGTAGTTATATTCTTGTACATAGGAGCAGTATTATAGTAGTTATATTCTTGTACATAGGAGCAGTATTATAGTAGTTATATTCATGTACATAGGAGCAGTATTATAGTAGTTATATTCTTGTACATAGGAGCAGTATTATAGTAGTTATATTCTTGTACATAGGGGCAGTATTATAGTAGTTATATTCTTGTACATAGGAGCAGTATTATAGTAGTTATATTCTTGTACATAGGAGCAGTATTATAGTAGTTATATTCTTGTACATAGGGGGCAGTATTATAGTAGTTATATTCTTGTATATAGGGGCAGTATTATAGTAGTTATATTCTTGTACATAGGGAGCAGTATTACAGTAGTTATAATCTTGTATATAGGGGCAGTATTATAGTAGTTATATTCTTGTACATAGGAGGCAGCATTATAGTAGTTATATTCTTGTACATAGTGGGCAGTATTATAGTAGTTATATTCTTGTATATAGGAGCAGTATTATAGTAGTTATATTCTTGTATATAGGGGCAGTATTATAGTAGTTATATTCTTGTACATAGGAGGCAGCATTATAGTAGTTATATTCTTGTACATAGGGGGCAGTATTATAGTAGTTATATTCTTGTACATAGGAGCAGTATTATAGTAGTTATATTCTTGTACATAGGAGCAGTATTATAGTAATTATATTCTTGTACATAGGAGCAGTATTATAGTAGTTATATTCTTGGTACATAGGGGGCAGTATTATAGTAGTTATATTCTTGTACATAGGGGGCAGTATTATAGTAGTTATATTCTTGTACATAGGAGCAGTATTATAGTAGTTATATTCCTGTACATAGCAGCAGTATTTTAGTAGTTATATTCTTGTACATAGGGGCAGTATTATAGTAGTTATATTCTTGTACATAGGGGCAGTATTATAGTAGTTATATTCTTGTACATAGTGGGCAGTATTATAGTAGTTATATTCTTGTACATAGGAGCAGTATTATAGCAGTTATATTCTTGTACATAGGAGCAGTATTATAGTAGTTATATTCTTGTACATAGGAGCAGTATTATAGTAGTTATATTCCTGTACATAGGGGGCAGTATTAGAGTAGTTATATTCTTGTACATAGGAGCAGTATTATAGTAGTTATATTCTTGTACATAGGGGCAGTATTATAGTAGTTATATTCTTGTACATAGGAGCAGTATTATAGTAGTTATATTCTTGTACATAGGAGCAGTATTATAGTAGTTATATTACTGTACATAGGGGGCAGTATTATAGTAGTTATATTCTTGTACATAGGGAGCAGTATTATAGTAGTTATATTCTTGTACATAGGGGGCAGTATTATAGTAGTTATATTCTTGTACATAGGAGCAGTATTATAGTAGTTATATTCTTGTACATAGGGAGCAGTATTATAGTAGTTATATTCTTGTACATAGGAGCAGTATTATAGTAGTTATATTCTTGTACATAGGAGCAGTATTATAGTAGTTATATTCTTGTACATAGGAGCAGTATTATAGTAGTTATATTCTTGTACATAGGAGCAGTATTATAGTAGTTATATTCTTGTACATTGGAGCAGTATTATAGTAGTTATATTCTTGTACATAGGAGCAGTATTATAGTAGTTATATTCTTGTACATAGGAGCAGTATTATAGTAGTTATATTCTTGTACGTAGGGGGCAGTATTATAGTAGTTATATTCTTGCACATAGGGGCAGTATTATAGTAGTTATATTCTTGTACATAGGGGCAGTATTATAGTAGTTATATTCTTGTACATAGGAGCAGTATTATAGTAGTTATATTCTTGTACATAGGGAGCAGTATTAGAGTAGTTATATTCTTGTACGTAGGGGCAGTATTATAGTAGTTATATTCTTGTACATAGGGAGCAGTATTATAGTAGTTATCTTCTTGTACGTAGGGGGCAGTATTATAGTAGTTATATTCTTGTACATAGGGGCAGTATTATAGTAGTTATATTCTTGTACATAGGGGCAGTATTATAGTAGTTATATTCTTGTACATAGGGGCAGTATTATAGTAGTTATATTCTTGTACATAGGGGGCAGTATTATAGTAGTTATATTCTTGTACATAGGAGCAGTATTATAGTAGTTATATTCTTGTACATAGGGAGCAGTATTATAGTAGTTATATTCTTGTACGTAGGGGGCAGTATTATAGTAGTTATATTCTTGTACTTAGGAGCAGTATTATAGTAGTTATATTCTTGTACATAGGAGGCAGCATTATAGTAGTTATATTCTTGTACATAGTGGGCAGTATTATAGTAGTTATATTCTTGTACATAGGGAGCAGTATTATAGTAGTTATATTCTTGTATATAGGGGCAGTATTATAGTAGTTATATTCTTGTACATAGGAGGCAGCATTATAGTAGTTATATTCTTGTACATAGGGGGCAGTATTATAGTAGTTATATTCTTGTACATAGGAGCAGTATTATAGTAGTTATATTCTTGTACATAGGAGGCAGCATTATAGTAGTTATATTCTTGTACATAGGGGGCAGTATTATAGTAGTTATATTCTTGTACATAGGAGCAGTATTATAGTAGTTATATTCTTGTACATAGGAGCAGTATTATAGTAATTATATTCTTGTACATAGGAGCAGTATTATAGTAGTTATATTCTTGTACATAGGGGCAGTATTATAGTAGTTATATTCTTGTACATAGGAGCAGTATTATAGTAGTTATATTCTTGTACATAGGGGGCAGTATTATAGTAGTTATATTCTTGTACATAGGGGGCAGTATTATAGTAGTTATATTTCTGTACATGGCAGCAGTATTTTAGTAGTTATATTCTTGTACATAGGGGCAGTATTATAGTAGTTATATTCTTGTACATAGGGGCAGTATTATAGTAGTTATATTCTTGTACATAGGGGCAGTATTATAGTAGTTATATTCTTGTACATAGGGGCAGTATTATAGTAGTTATATTCTTGTACATAGGGGGCAGTATTATAGTAGTTATATTCTTGTACATAGGAGCAGTATTATAGCAGTTATATTCTTGTACATAGGAGCAGTATTATAGTAGTTATATTCTTGTACATAGGAGCAGTATTATAGTAGTTATATTCCTGTACATAGGGGGCAGTATTAGAGTAGGTTATATTCTTGTACATAGGGAGAAGTATTATAGTAGTTATATTCTTGTACATAGGGGGCAGTATTATAGTAGTTATATTCTTGTACATAGGAGCAGTATTATAGTAGTTCTATTCTTGTACATAGGGAGCAGTATTATAGTAGTTATATTCTTGTACATAGGGGCAGTATTATAGTAGTTATATTCTTGTACATAGGAGCAGTATTATAGTAGTTATATTCTTGTACATAGGAGCAGTATTATAGTAGTTATATTCTTGTACATAGGAGCAGTATTATAGTAGTTATATTCTTGTACATTGGAGCAGTATTATAGTAGTTATATTCTTGTACATAGGAGCAGTATTATAGTAGTTATATTCTTGTACATAGGGAGCAGTATTATAGTAGTTATATTCTTGTACATAGGGGGCAGTATTATAGTAGTTATATTCTTGTACATAGGGCAGTATTATAGTAGTTATATTCTTGTACATGGGGGCAGTATTATAGTAGTTATATTCTTGTACATAGGGAGCAGTATTATAGTAGTTATATTCTTGTACGTAGGGGCAGTATTATAGTAGTTATATTCTTGTACATAGGGGCAGTATTATAGTAGTTATATTCTTGTACATAGGAGCAGTATTATAGTAGTTATATTCTTGTACATAGGGAGCAGTATTATAGTAGTTATATTCTTGTACATAGGAGCAGTATTATAGTGGTTATATTCTTGTACATAGGGGCAGTATTATAGTAGTTATATTCTTGTACATAGGAGCAGTATTATAGTAGTTATATTCTTGTACATAGGGAGCAGTATTATAGTAGTTATATTCTTGTACGTAGGGGCAGTATTATAGTAGTTATATTCTTGTACATAGGGGGCAGTATTATAGTAGTTATATTCTTGTACATAGGAGCAGTATTATAGTAGTTATATTCTTGTACATAGGGAGCAGTATTATAGTAGTTATATTCTTGTACATAGGAGCAGAATTATAGTAGTTATATTCTTGTACATAGGGGCAGTATTATAGTAGTTATATTCTTGTACATAGGGGGCAGTATTATAGTAGTTATATTCTTGTACATAGGAGCAGTATTATAGTAGTTATATTCTTGTACATAGGGAGCAGTATTATAGTAGTTATATTCTTGTACATAGGGAGCAGTATTATAGTAGTTATATTCTTGTACATAGGGAGCAGTATTATAGTAGTTATCTTCTTGTACGTAGGGGGCAGTATTATAGTAGTTATATTCTTGTACATAGGGGCAGTATTATAGTAGTTATATTCTTGTACATAGGGGCAGTATTATAGTAGTTATATTCTTGTACATAGGGGCAGTATTATAGTAGTTATATTCTTGTACATAGGGGGCAGTATTATAGTAGTTATATTCTTGTACATAGGAGCAGTATTATAGTAGTTATATTCTTGTACATAGGGAGCAGTATTATAGTAGTTATATTCTTGTACGTAGGGGGCAGAATTATAGTAGTTATATTCTTGTACTTAGGAGCAGTATTATAGTAGTTATATTCTTGTACATAAGGGCAGTATTATATTAGTTATATTCTTGTACATAGGGGGCAGTATTAGAGTAGTTATATTCTTGTACATAGGAGCAGTATTATAGTAGTTATATTACTGTACATAGGAGCAGTATTATAGTAGTTATATTCTTGTACATAGGGAGCAGTATTATAGTACTTATATTCTTATACATAGGAGCAGTATTATAGTAGTTATATTCTTGTACATAGGGAGCAGTATTATAGTAGTTATATTCTTGTACGTAGGGGGCAGTATTATAGTAGTTATATTCTTGTACATAGGGCCAGTATTATACTAGTTATATTCTTGTACATAGGGGCAGTATTATAGTAGTTATATTCTTGTACATAGGGGGCAGTATTATAGTAGTTATGTTCTTGTACATAGGAGCAGTATTACAGTAGTTATATTCTTGTACATAGGGGGCAGTACTATAGTAGTTATATTCTTGTACATAGGGGGCAGTATTATGGTAGTTATATTCTTGTACATAGGAGCAGTATTTAGTAGTTATATTCTTGTACACAGGGGGCAGTATTCTAGTAGTTATATTCTTGTACATAGGAGCAGTATTATAGTAGTTATATTCTTGTACATAGGAGCAGTATTATAGTAGTTATATTCTTGTACATAGGGAGCAGTATTATAGTAGTTATATTCTTGTACATAGGAGCAGTATTATAGTAGTTATATTCTTGTACATAGGGGCAGTATTATAGTAGTTATATTCTTGTACATAGGGGGCAGTATTATAGTAGTTATATTCTTGTACATAGGAGCAGTATTATAGTAGTTATATTCTTGTACATAGGGAGCAGTATTATAGTAGTTATATTCTTGTACATAGGAGCAGTATTATAGTAGTTATATTCTTGTACATAGGGGCAGTATTATAGTAGTTATATTCTTGTACATAGGAGCAGTATTATAGTAGTTATATTCTTGTACATAGGGAGCAGTATTATAGTAGTTATATTCTTGTACGTAGGGGCAGTATTATAGTAGTTATATTCTTGTACATAGGGGGCAGTATTATAGTAGTTATATTCTTGTACATAGGAGCAGTATTATAGTAGTTATATTCTTGTACATAGGGAGCAGTATTATAGTAGTTATATTCTTGTACATAGGAGCAGTATTATAGTAGTTATATTCTTGTACATAGGGGCAGTATTATAGTAGTTATATTCTTGTACATAGGGGGCAGTATTATAGTAGTTATATTCTTGTACATAGGAGCAGTATTATAGTAGTTTTATTCTTGTACATAGGGAACAGTATTATAGTAGTTATATTCTTGTACATAGGGAGCAGTATTATAGTAGTTATATTCTTGTACATAGGGAGCAGTATTATAGTAGTTATCTTCTTGTACGTAGGGGGCAGTATTATAGTAGTTATATTCTTGTACATAGGGGCAGTATTATAGTAGTTATATTCTTGTACATAGGGGCAGTATTATAGTAGTTATATTCTTGTACATAGGGGCAGTATTATAGTAGTTATATTCTTGTACATAGGGGGCAGTATTATAGTAGTTATATTCTTGTACATAGGAGCAGTATTATAGTAGTTATATTCTTGTACATAGGGAGCAGTATTATAGTAGTTATATTCTTGTACGTAGGGGGCAGTATTATAGTAGTTATATTCTTGTACTTAGGAGCAGTATTATAGTAGTTATATTCTTGTACATAGGAGCAGTATTATAGTAGTTATATTCTTGTACATAGGAGCAGTATTATAGTAGTTATATTCTTGTACATTGGAGCAGTATTATAGTAGTTATATTCTTGTACATAGGAGCAGTATTATAGTAGTTATATTCTTGTACATAGGGAGCAGTATTATAGTAGTTATATTCTTGTACATAGGGGGCAGTATTATAGTAGTTATATTCTTGTACATAGGGGCAGTATTATAGTAGTTATATTCTTGTACATGGGGGCAGTATTATAGTAGTTATATTCTTGTACATAGGGAGCAGTATTATAGTAGTTATATTCTTGTACGTAGGGGCAGTATTATAGTAGTTATATTCTTGTACATAGGGGGCAGTATTATAGTAGTTATATTCTTGTACATAGGAGCAGTATTATAGTAGTTATATTCTTGTACATAGGGAGCAGTATTATAGTAGTTATATTCTTGTACATAGGAGCAGTATTATAGTGGTTATATTCTTGTACATAGGGGCAGTATTATAGTAGTTATATTCTTGTACATAGGAGCAGTATTATAGTAGTTATATTCTTGTACATAGGGAGCAGTATTATAGTAGTTATATTCTTGTACGTAGGGGCAGTATTATAGTAGTTATATTCTTGTACATAGGGGGCAGTATTATAGTAGTTATATTCTTGTACATAGGAGCAGTATTATAGTAGTTATATTCTTGTACATAGGGAGCAGTATTATAGTAGTTATATTCTTGTACATAGGAGCAGAATTATAGTAGTTATATTCTTGTACATAGGGGCAGTATTATAGTAGTTATATTCTTGTACATAGGGGGCAGTATTATAGTAGTTATATTCTTGTACATAGGAGCAGTATTATAGTAGTTATATTCTTGTACATAGGGAGCAGTATTATAGTAGTTATATTCTTGTACATAGGGAGCAGTATTATAGTAGTTATATTCTTGTACATAGGGAGCAGTATTATAGTAGTTATCTTCTTGTACGTAGGGGGCAGTATTATAGTAGTTATATTCTTGTACATAGGGGCAGTATTATAGTAGTTATATTCTTGTACATAGGGGCAGTATTATAGTAGTTATATTCTTGTACATAGGGGCAGTATTATAGTAGTTATATTCTTGTACATAGGGGGCAGTATTATAGTAGTTATATTCTTGTACATAGGAGCAGTATTATAGTAGTTATATTCTTGTACATAGGGAGCAGTATTATAGTAGTTATATTCTTGTACGTAGGGGGCAGAATTATAGTAGTTATATTCTTGTACTTAGGAGCAGTATTATAGTAGTTATATTCTTGTACATAAGGGCAGTATTATATTAGTTATATTCTTGTACATAGGGGGCAGTATTAGAGTAGTTATATTCTTGTACATAGGAGCAGTATTATAGTAGTTATATTACTGTACATAGGAGCAGTATTATAGTAGTTATATTCTTGTACATAGGGAGCAGTATTATAGTACTTATATTCTTATACATAGGAGCAGTATTATAGTAGTTATATTCTTGTACATAGGGAGCAGTATTATAGTAGTTATATTCTTGTACGTAGGGGGCAGTATTATAGTAGTTATATTCTTGTACATAGGGCCAGTATTATACTAGTTATATTCTTGTACATAGGGGCAGTATTATAGTAGTTATATTCTTGTACATAGGGGGCAGTATTATAGTAGTTATGTTCTTGTACATAGGAGCAGTATTACAGTAGTTATATTCTTGTACATAGGGGGCAGTACTATAGTAGTTATATTCTTGTACATAGGGGGCAGTATTATGGTAGTTATATTCTTGTACATAGGAGCAGTATTTAGTAGTTATATTCTTGTACACAGGGGGCAGTATTCTAGTAGTTATATTCTTGTACATAGGAGCAGTATTATAGTAGTTATATTCTTGTACATAGGAGCAGTATTATAGTAGTTATATTCTTGTACATAGGGAGCAGTATTATAGTAGTTATATTCTTGTACATAGGAGCAGTATTATAGTAGTTATATTCTTGTACATAGGGGCAGTATTATAGTAGTTATATTCTTGTACATAGGGGGCAGTATTATAGTAGTTATATTCTTGTACATAGGAGCAGTATTATAGTAGTTATATTCTTGTACATAGGGAGCAGTATTATAGTAGTTATATTCTTGTACATAGGAGCAGTATTATAGTAGTTATATTCTTGTACATAGGGGCAGTATTATAGTAGTTATATTCTTGTACATAGGAGCAGTATTATAGTAGTTATATTCTTGTACATAGGGAGCAGTATTATAGTAGTTATATTCTTGTACGTAGGGGCAGTATTATAGTAGTTATATTCTTGTACATAGGGGGCAGTATTATAGTAGTTATATTCTTGTACATAGGAGCAGTATTATAGTAGTTATATTCTTGTACATAGGGAGCAGTATTATAGTAGTTATATTCTTGTACATAGGAGCAGTATTATAGTAGTTATATTCTTGTACATAGGGGCAGTATTATAGTAGTTATATTCTTGTACATAGGGGGCAGTATTATAGTAGTTATATTCTTGTACATAGGAGCAGTATTATAGTAGTTTTATTCTTGTACATAGGGAACAGTATTATAGTAGTTATATTCTTGTACATAGGGAGCAGTATTATAGTAGTTATATTCTTGTACATAGGGAGCAGTATTATAGTAGTTATCTTCTTGTACGTAGGGGGCAGTATTATAGTAGTTATATTCTTGTACATAGGGGCAGTATTATAGTAGTTATATTCTTGTACATAGGGGCAGTATTATAGTAGTTATATTCTTGTACATAGGGGCAGTATTATAGTAGTTATATTCTTGTACATAGGGGGCAGTATTATAGTAGTTATATTCTTGTACATAGGAGCAGTATTATAGTAGTTATATTCTTGTACATAGGGAGCAGTATTATAGTAGTTATATTCTTGTACGTAGGGGGCAGTATTATAGTAGTTATATTCTTGTACTTAGGAGCAGTATTATAGTAGTTATATTCTTGTACACAGGGAGCAGTATTATTGTAGTTATATTCTTGTACATAGGAGCAGTATTATAGTAGTTATATTCTTGTACATAGGAGCAGTATTATAGTAGTTATATTCTTGTACATAGGGATCAGTATTATAGTAGTTATATTCTTGTACATAGGAGCAGTATTATAGCAGTTATATTCTTGTACATAGGGGGCAGTATTATAGTAGTTATATTCTTGTACATAAGGGCAGTATTATAGTAGTTATATTCTTGTACATAGGGGGCAGTATTAGAGTAGTTATATTCTTGTACATAGGAGCAGTATTATAGTAGTTATATTACTGTACATAGGAGCAGTATTATAGTAGTTATATTCTTGTACATAGGGAGCAGTATTATAGTACTTATATTCTTGTACATAGGAGCAGTATTATAGTAGTTATATTCTTGTACATAGGGAGCAGTATTATAGTAGTTATATTCTTGTACGTAGGGGGCAGTATTATAGTAGTTATATTCTTGTACATAGGGCCAGTATTATACTAGTTATATTCTTGTACATAGGGGCAGTATTATAGTAGTTATATTCTTGTACATAGGGGGCAGTATTATAGTAGTTATGTTCTTGTACATAGGAGCAGTATTACAGTAGTTATATTCTTGTACATAGGGGGCAGTATTATAGTAGTTATATTCTTGTACATAGGGGGCAGTATTATGGTAGTTATATTCTTGTACATAGGAGCAGTATTATAGTAGTTATATTCTTGTACACAGGGTGCAGTATTCTAGTAGTTATATTCTTGTACATAGGAGCAGTATTATAGTAGTTATATTCTTGTACATAGGATCAGTATTATAGTAGTTATATTCTTGTACATAGGGAGCAGTATTATAGTAGTTATATTCTTGTACATAGGAGCAGTATTATAGTAGTTATATTCTTGTACATAGGGGCAGTATTATAGTAGTTATATTCTTGTACATTGGAGCAGTATTATAGTAGTTATATTCTTGTACATAGGAGCAGTATTATAGTAGTTATATTCTTGTACATAGGGGGCAGTATTATAGTAGTTATATTCTTGTACATAGGAGCAGTATTATAGTAGTTATATTCTTGTACATAGGGGGCAGTATTATAGTAGTTATATTCTTGTACATAGGAGCAGTATTATAGTAGTTATATTACTGTACATAGGAGCAGTATTATAGTAGTTATATTCTTGTACATAGGGAGCAGTATTATAGTAGTTATATTCTTGTACATAGGGAGCAGTATTATAGTAGTTATATTCTTGTACATAGGGAGCAGTATTATAGTAGTTATCTTCTTGTACGTAGGGGGCAGTATTATAGTAGTTATATTCTTGTACATGGGGCAGTATTATAGTAGTTATATTCTTGTACATAGGGGCAGTATTATAGTAGTTATATTCTTGTACATAGGGGCAGTATTATAGTAGTTATATTCTTGTACATAGGGGCAGTATTATAGTAGTTATATTCTTGTACATAGGGGGCAGTATTATAGTAGTTATAATCTTGTACATAGGAGCAGTATTATAGTAGTTATATTCTTGTACATAGGGAGCAGTATTATAGTAGTTATATTCTTGTACGTAGGGGGCAGTATTATAGTAGTTATATTCTTGTACATAGGAGCAGTATTATAGTAGTTATATTCTTGTACATAGGGAGCAGTATTATAGTAGTTATATTCTTGTACATAGGAGCAGTATTATAGTAATTATATTCTTGTACATAGGAGCAGTATTATAGTAGTTATATTCTTGTACATAGGGAGCAGTATTATAGTAGTTATATTCTTGTACATAGGAGCAGTATTATAGTAGTTATATTCTTGTACATAGTGGCAGTATTATAGTAGTTATATTCTTGTACATAGGGGGCAGTATTAGAGTAGTTATATTCTTGTACATAGGAGCAGTATTATAGTAGTTATATTACTGTACATAGGAGCAGTATTATAGTAGTTATATTCTTGTACATAGGGAGCAGTATTATAGTAGTTAAATTCTTGTACATAGGAGCAGTATTATAGTAGTTATATTCTTGTACATAGGGAGCAGAATTATAGTAGTTATATTCTTGTACGTAGGGGGCAGTATTATAGTAGTTATATTCTTGTACGTAGGGGGCAGTATTATAGTTGTTATATTCTTGTACATAGGAGCAGTATTATACTAGTTATATTCTTGTACATAGGGGCAGTATTATAGTAGTTATATTCTTGTACATAAGGGGCAGTATTATAGTAGTTATGTTCTTGTACATAGGAGCAGTATTATAGTAGTTATATTCTTGTACGTAGGGGGCAGTATTATAGTAGTTATATTCCTGTACATAGGAGCAGTATTACAGTAGTTATATTCTTGTACATAGGGGGCAGTATTATAGTAGTTATATTCTTGTACATAGGGGGCAGTATTATGGTAGTTATATTCTTGTACAGAGGAGCAGTATTATAGTAGTTATATTCTTGTACACAGGGGGCAGTATTCTAGTAGTTATATTCTTGTACATAGGAGCAGTATTATAGTAGTTATATTCTTGTACATAGGATCAGTATTATAGTAGTTATATTCTTGTACATAGGGAGCAGTATTATAGTAGTTATATTCTTGTACATAGGAGCAGTATTATAGTAGTTATATTCTTGTACATAGGGGCAGTATTATAGTAGTTATATTCTTGTACATTGGAGCAGTATTATATTAGTTATATTCTTGTACATAGGGGCAGTATTATAGTAGTTATATTCTTGTACATAGGAGCAGTATTATAGTAGTTATATTCTTGTACATAGGGGGCAGTATTATAGTAGTTATATTCTTGTACATAGGAGCAGTATTATAGTAGTTATATTCTTGTACATAGGGGGCAGTATTATAGTAGTTATATTCTTGTACATAGGAGCAGTATTATAGTAGTTATATTCTTTTACATAGGATCAGTATTATAGTAGTTATATTCTTGTACATAGGGAGCAGTATTATAGTAGTTATATTCTTGTACATAGGAGCAGTATTATAGTAGTTATATTCTTGTACATAGGGGCAGTATTATAGTAGTTATATTCTTGTACATAGGGGCAGTATTATAGTAGTTATATTCTTGTACATAGGAGGAGTATTGTAGTAGTTATATTCTTGTACATAGGGGGCAGTATTATAGTAGTTATATTCTTGTACATAGGGAGCAGTATTATAGTAGTTATATTCTTGTACATAGGGAGCAGTATTATAGTAGTTATATTCTTGTACATAGGGAGCAGTATTATAGTAGTTATCTTCTTGTACGTAGGGGGCAGTATTATAGTAGTTATATTCTTGTACATAGGAGCAGTATTATAGTAGTTATATTCTTGTACATAGGAGCAGTATTATAGTAGTTATATTCTTGTACATAGGAGCAGTATTATAGTAGTTATATTCTTGTACATAGGAGCAGTATTATAGTAGTTATATTACTGTACATAGGAGCAGTATTATAGTAGTTATATTCTTGTACATAGGGAGCAGTATTATAGTAGTTATATTCTTGTACATAGGGAGCAGTATTATAGTAGTTATATTCTTGTACATAGGGAGCAGTATTATAGTAGTTATATTCTTGTACATAGGGAGCAGTATTATAGTAGTTATCTTCTTGTACGTAGGGGGCAGTATTATAGTAGTTATATTCTTGTACATAGGGGCAGTATTATAGTAGTTATATTCTTGCACATAGGGGCAGTATTATAGTAGTTATATTCTTGTACATAGGAGCAGTATTATAGTAGTTATATTCTTGTACATAGGGAGCAGTATTATAGTAGTTATATTCTTGTACGTAGGGGGCAGTATTATAGTAGTTATATTCTTGTACATAGGAGCAGTATTATAGTAGTTATATTCTTGTACATAGGGAGCAGTATTATAGTAGTTATATTCTTGTACATAGGAGCAGTATTATAGTAATTATATTCTTGTACATAGGAGCAGTATTATAGTAGTTATATTCTTGTACATAGGGAGCAGTATTATAGTAGTTATATTCTTGTACATAGGAGCAGTATTATAGTAGTTATATTCTTGTACATAGGGGCAGTATTATAGTAGTTATATTCTTGTACATAGGGGGCAGTATTAGAGTAGTTATATTCTTGTACATAGGAGCAGTATTATAGTACTTATATTACTGTACATAGGAGCAATATTATAGTAGTTATATTCTTGTACATAGGGAGCAGTATTATAGTAGTTATATTCTTGTACATAGGAGCAGTATTATAGTAGTTATATTCTTGTACATAGGGAGCAGTATTATAGTAGTTATATTCTTGTACGTAGGGGGCAGTATTATAGTAGTTATATTCTTGTACATAGGGCCAGTATTATAGTAGTTATATTCTCGTACATAGGGGCAGTATTATAGTAGTTATATTCTTGTACATAGGGGGCAGTATTATAGTAGTTATGTTCTTGTACATAGGAGCAGTATTATAGTAGTTATATTCTTGTACATAGGGAGCAGTATTATAGTAGTTATATTCTTGTACGTAGGGGGCAGTATTATAGTAGTTATATTCCTGTACATAGGAGCAGTATTACAGTAGTTATATTCTTGTACATAGGGGGCAGTATTATAGTAGTTATATTCTTGTACATAGGGGCAGTATTATAGTAGTTATATTCTTGTACATAGGGGGCAGTATTATGGTAGTTATATTCTTGTACATAGGAGCAGTATTATAGTAGTTATATTCTTGTACACAGGGGGCAGTATTCTAGTAGTTATATTCTTGTACATAGGAGCAGTATTATAGTAGTTATATTCTTGTACATAGGAGCAGTATTATAGTAGTTATATTCTTGTACATAGGAGCAGTATTATAGTAGTTATATTCTTGTACATAGGGGCAGTATTATAGTAGTTATATTCTTGTACATTGGAGCAGTATTATAGTAGTTATATTCTTGTACATAGGAGCAGTATTATAGTAGTTATATTCTTGTACATAGGGGGCAGTATTATAGTAGTTATATTCTTGTGCATAGGAGCAGTATTATAGTAGTTATATTACTGTACATAGGAGCAGTATTATAGTAGTTATATTCTTGTACATAGGGAGCAGTATTATAGTAGTTATATTCTTGTACATAGGAGCAGTATTATAGTAGTTATATTCTTGTACGTAGGGGGCAGTATTATAGTAGTTATATTCTTGTACATAGGGGCAGTATTATAGTAGTTATATTCTTGTACATAGGGGCAGTATTATAGTAGTTATATTCTTGTACATAGGGGGCAGTATTATAGTAGTTATATTCTTGTACATAGGAGCAGTATTATAGTAGTTATATTCTTGTACATAGGGAGCAGTATTATAGTAGTTATATTCTTGTACATAGGGAGCAGTATTATAGTAGTTATATTCTTGTACGTAGGGGGCAGTATTATAGTAGTTATATTCTTGTACATAGGGGCAGTATTATAGTAGTTATATTCTTGTACATAGGGGCAGTATTATAGTAGTTATATTCTTGTACATAGGGGGCAGTATTATAGTAGTTATATTCTTGTACATAGGAGCAGTATTATAGTAGTTATATTCTTGTACATAGGGAGCAGTATTATAGTAGTTATATTCTTGTACGTAGGGGGCAGTATTATAGTAGTTATATTCTTGTACATAGGGGCAGTATTATAGTAGTTATATTCTTGTACATAGGGGCAGTATTATAGTAGTTATATTCTTGTACATAGGGGGCAGTATTATAGTAGTTATATTCTTGTACATAGGAGCAGTATTATAGTAGTTATATTCTTGTACATAGGGAGCAGTATTATAGTAGTTATATTCTTGTACATAGGGAGCAGTATTATAGTAGTTATATTCTTGTACGTAGGGGGCAGTATTATAGTAGTTATATTCTTGTACATAGGGGCAGTATTATAGTAGTTATATTCTTGTAAATAGGGGCAGTATTATAGTAGTTATATTCTTGTACATAGGGGGCAGTATTATAGTAGTTATATTCTTGTACATAGGAGCAGTATTATAGTAGTTATATTCTTGTACATAGGGAGCAGTATTATAGTAGTTATATTCTTGTACATAGGGGCAGTATTATAGTAGTTATATTCTTGTACATAGGGGCAGTATTATAGTAGTTATATTCTTGTACATAGGGGCAGTATTATAGTAGTTATATTCTTGTACATAGGAGCAGTATTATAGTAGTTATATTCTTGTACATAGGGAGCAGTATTATAGTAGTTATATTCTTGTATATAGGGGCAGTATTATAGTAGTTATATTCTTGTACATAGGGGCAGTATTATAGTAGTTATATTCTTGTACATAGGGGCAGTATTATAGTAGTTATATTCTTGTACATAGGGGCAGTATTATAGTAGTTATATTCTTGTACATAGGGGGCAGTATTATAGTAGTTATATTCTTGTACATAGGAGCAGTATTATAGTAGTTATATTCTTGTACATAGGAGCAGTATTATAGTAGTTATATTCTTGTACATAGGAGCAGTATTATAGTAGTTATATTCCTGTACATAGGAGCATTATTATAGTAGTTATATTTTTGTACATAGGGGGCAGTATTAGAGTAGTTATATTCTTGTACATAGGAGCAGTATTATAGTAGTTATATTCTTGTACATAGGGGGCAGTATTATAGTAGTTATATTCTTGTACATAGGAGCAGTACTATAGTAGTTATATTCTTGTACATAGGAGCATTATTATAGTAGTTATATTACTGTACATAGGGGGCAGTATTATAGTAGTTATATTCTTGTACATAGGGAGCAGTATTATAGTAGTTATATTCTTGTACATAGGGGGCAGTATTATAGTAGTTATATTCTTGTACATAGGAGCCATATTATAGTAGTTATATTCTTGTACATAGGAGCAGTATTATAGTAGTTATATTCTTGTACATAGGAGCAGTATTATAGTAGTTATATTCTTGTACATAGGAGCAGTATTATAGTAGTCATATTCTTGTTCATAGGGGCAGTATTATAGTAGTTATATTCTTGTACATAGGAGCAGTATTATAGTAGTTATATTCTTGTACATAGAGAGCAGTATTATAGTAGTTATATTCTTGTACGTAGGGGGCAGTATTATAGTAGTTATATTCTTGTACATAGGGGCAGTATTATAGTAGTTATATTCTTGTACATAGGGGCAGTATTATAGTAGTTATATTCTTGTACATAGGGGGCAGTATTATAGTAGTTATATTCTTGTACATAGGAGCAGTATTATAGTAGTTATATTCTTGTACATAGGGAGCAGTATTATAGTAGTTATATTCTTGTACATAGGAGCAGTATTATAGTACTTATATTCTTGTACATAGGGGCAGTATTATAGTAGTTATATTCTTGTACATAGGGGGCAGTATTATAGTAGTTATATTCTTGTACATAGGAGCAGTATTATAGTAGTTATATTACTGTACATAGGAGCAGTATTATAGTAGTTATATTCTTGTACATAGGGAGCAGTATTATAGTAGTTATATTCTTGTACATAGGGAGCAGTATTATAGTAGTTATATTCTTGTACATAGGGAGCAGTATTATAGTAGTTATATTCTTGTACGTAGGGGGCAGTATTATAGTAGTTATATTCTTGTACATAGGGGCAGTATTATAGTAGTTATATTCTTGTACATAGGGGCAGTATTATAGTAGTTATATTCTTGTATATAGGGGGCAGTATTATAGTAGTTATATTCTTGTACATAGGGGGCAGTATTATAGTAGTTATATTCTTGTACATAGGAGCAGTACTATAGTAGTTATATTCTTGTACATAGGGGGCAGTATTATAGTAGTTATATTCTTGTACATAGGGGGCAGTATTATAGTAGTTATATTCTTGTACATAGGAGCAGTATTATAGTAGTTATATTCCTGTACATAGGAGCAGTATTATAGTAGTTATATTCCTGTACATAGGAGCATTATTATAGTAGTTATATTTTTGTACATAGGGGGCAGTATTAGAGTAGTTATATTCTTGTACATAGGAGCAGTATTATAGTAGTTATATTCTTGTACATAGGGGGCAGTATTATAGTAGTTATATTCTTGTACATAGGAGCATTATTATAGTAGTTATATTACTGTACATAGGGGGCAGTATTATAGTAGTTATATTCTTGTACATAGGGAGCAGTATTATAGTAGTTATATTCTTGTACATAGGGGGCAGTATTATAGTAGTTATATTCTTGTACATAGGAGCCATATTATAGTAGTTATATTCTTGTACATAGGAGCAGTATTATAGTAGTTATATTCTTGTACATAGGAGCAGTATTATAGTAGTTATATTCTTGTACATAGGAGCAGTATTATAGTAGTCATATTCTTGTTCATAGGGGCAGTATTATAGTAGTTATATTCTTGTACATAGGAGCAGTATTATAGTAGTTATATTCTTGTACATAGAGAGCAGTATTATAGTAGTTATATTCTTGTACGTAGGGGGCAGTATTATAGTAGTTATATTCTTGTACATAGGGGCAGTATTATAGTAGTTATATTCTTGTACATAGGGGCAGTATTATAGTAGTTATATTCTTGTACATAGGGGGCAGTATTATAGTAGTTATATTCTTGTACATAGGGGCAGTATTATAGTAGTTATATTCTTGTACATAGGGGGCAGTATTATAGTAGTTATATTCTTGTACATAGGAGCAGTATTATAGTAGTTATATTCTTGTACATAGGGAGCAGTATTATAGTAGTTATATTCTTGTATATAGGGGCAGTATTATAGTAGTTATATTCTTGTACATAGGGGCAGTATTATAGTAGTTATATTCTTGTACATAGGGGCAGTATTATAGTAGTTATATTCTTGTACATAGGGGCAGTATTATAGTAGTTATATTCTTGTACATAGGGGGCAGTATTATAGTAGTTATATTCTTGTACATAGGAGCAGTATTATAGTAGTTATATTCTTGTACATAGGAGCAGTATTATAGTAGTTATATTCTTGTACATAGGAGCAGTATTATAGTAGTTATATTCCTGTACATAGGAGCATTATTATAGTAGTTATATTTTTGTACATAGGGGGCAGTATTAGAGTAGTTATATTCTTGTACATAGGAGCAGTATTATAGTAGTTATATTCTTGTACATAGGGGGCAGTATTATAGTAGTTATATTCTTGTACATAGGAGCAGTACTATAGTAGTTATATTCTTGTACATAGGAGCATTATTATAGTAGTTATATTACTGTACATAGGGGGCAGTATTATAGTAGTTATATTCTTGTACATAGGGAGCATTATTATAGTAGTTATATTCTTGTACATAGGGGGCAGTATTATAGTAGTTATATTCTTGTACATAGGAGCCATATTATAGTAGTTATATTCTTGTACATAGGAGCAGTATTATAGTAGTTATATTCTTGTACATAGGAGCAGTATTATAGTAGTTATATTCTTGTACATAGGAGCAGTATTATAGTAGTCATATTCTTGTTCATAGGGGCAGTATTATAGTAGTTATATTCTTGTACATAGGAGCAGTATTATAGTAGTTATATTCTTGTACATAGAGAGCAGTATTATAGTAGTTATATTCTTGTACGTAGGGGGCAGTATTATAGTAGTTATATTCTTGTACATAGGGGCAGTATTATAGTAGTTATATTCTTGTACATAGGGGCAGTATTATAGTAGTTATATTCTTGTACATAGGGGGCAGTATTATAGTAGTTATATTCTTGTACATAGGAGCAGTATTATAGTAGTTATATTCTTGTACATAGGGAGCAGTATTATAGTAGTTATATTCTTGTACATAGGAGCAGTATTATAGTAGTTATATTCTTGTACATAGGGGCAGTATTATAGTAGTTATATTCTTGTACATAGGGGGCAGTATTATAGTAGTTATATTCTTGTACATAGGAGCAGTATTATAGTAGTTATATTACTGTACATAGGAGCAGTATTATAGTAGTTATATTCTTGTACATAGGGAGCAGTATTATAGTAGTTATATTCTTGTACATAGGGAGCAGTATTATAGTAGTTATATTCTTGTACATAGGGAGCAGTATTATAGTAGTTATATTCTTGTACATAGGAGCAGTATTATAGTAGTTATATTCCTGTACATAGGAGCAGTATTATAGTAGTTATATTCCTGTACATAGGAGCATTATTATAGTAGTTATATTTTTGTACATAGGGGGCAGTATTAGAGTAGTTATATTCTTGTACATAGGAGCAGTATTATAGTAGTTATATTCTTGTACATAGGGGGCAGTATTATAGTAGTTATATTCTTGTACATAGGAGCATTATTATAGTAGTTATATTACTGTACATAGGGGGCAGTATTATAGTAGTTATATTCTTGTACATAGGGAGCAGTATTATAGTAGTTATATTCTTGTACATAGGGGGCAGTATTATAGTAGTTATATTCTTGTACATAGGAGCCATATTATAGTAGTTATATTCTTGTACATAGGAGCAGTATTATAGTAGTTATATTCTTGTACATAGGAGCAGTATTATAGTAGTTATATTCTTGTACATAGGAGCAGTATTATAGTAGTCATATTCTTGTTCATAGGGGCAGTATTATAGTAGTTATATTCTTGTACATAGGAGCAGTATTATAGTAGTTATATTCTTGTACATAGAGAGCAGTATTATAGTAGTTATATTCTTGTACGTAGGGGGCAGTATTATAGTAGTTATATTCTTGTACATAGGGGCAGTATTATAGTAGTTATATTCTTGTACATAGGGGCAGTATTATAGTAGTTATATTCTTGTACATAGGGGGCAGTATTATAGTAGTTATATTCTTGTACATAGGGGCAGTATTATAGTAGTTATATTCTTGTACATAGGCTGCAGTATTATAGTAGTTATATTCTTGTACATAGGAGCAGTATTATAGTAGTTATATTCTTGTACATAGGGAGCAGTATTATAGTAGTTATATTCTTGTATATAGGGGCAGTATTATAGTAGTTATATTCTTGTACATAGGGGCAGTATTATAGTAGTTATATTCTTGTACATAGGGGCAGTATTATAGTAGTTATATTCTTGTACATAGGGGCAGTATTATAGTAGTTATATTCTTGTACATAGGGGGCAGTATTATAGTAGTTATATTCTTGTACATAGGAGCAGTATTATAGTAGTTATATTCTTGTACATAGGAGCAGTATTATAGTAGTTATATTCTTGTACATAGGAGCAGTATTATAGTAGTTATATTCCTGTACATAGGAGCATTATTATAGTAGTTATATTTTTGTACATAGGGGGCAGTATTAGAGTAGTTATATTCTTGTACATAGGAGCAGTATTATAGTAGTTATATTCTTGTACATAGGGGGCAGTATTATAGTAGTTATATTCTTGTACATAGGAGCAGTACTATAGTAGTTATATTCTTGTACATAGGAGCATTATTATAGTAGTTATATTACTGTACATAGGGGGCAGTATTATAGTAGTTATATTCTTGTACATAGGGAGCATTATTATAGTAGTTATATTCTTGTACATAGGGGGCAGTATTATAGTAGTTATATTCTTGTACATAGGAGCCATATTATAGTAGTTATATTCTTGTACATAGGAGCAGTATTATAGTAGTTATATTCTTGTACATAGGAGCAGTATTATAGTAGTTATATTCTTGTACATAGGAGCAGTATTATAGTAGTCATATTCTTGTTCATAGGGGCAGTATTATAGTAGTTATATTCTTGTTCATAGGAGCAGTATTATAGTAGTTATATTCTTGTACATAGAGAGCAGTATTATAGTAGTTATATTCTTGTACGTAGGGGGCAGTATTATAGTAGTTATATTCTTGTACATAGGGGCAGTATTATAGTAGTTATATTCTTGTACATAGGGGCAGTATTATAGTAGTTATATTCTTGTACATAGGGGGCAGTATTATAGTAGTTATATTCTTGTACATAGGAGCAGTATTATAGTAGTTATATTCTTGTACATAGGGAGCAGTATTATAGTAGTTATATTCTTGTACATAGGAGCAGTATTATAGTAGTTATATTCTTGTACATAGGGGCAGTATTATAGTAGTTATATTCTTGTACATAGGGGGCAGTATTATAGTAGTTATATTCTTGTACATAGGAGCAGTATTATAGTAGTTATATTACTGTACATAGGAGCAGTATTATAGTAGTTATATTCTTGTACATAGGGAGCAGTATTATAGTAGTTATATTCTTGTACATAGGGAGCAGTATTATAGTAGTTATATTCTTGTACATAGGGAGCAGTATTATAGTAGTTATATTCTTGTACGTAGGGGGCAGTATTATAGTAGTTATATTCTTGTACATAGGGGCAGTATTATAGTAGTTATATTCTTGTACATAGGGGCAGTATTATAGTAGTTATATTCTTGTATATAGGGGGCAGTATTATAGTAGTTATATTCTTGTACATAGGGGGCAGTATTATAGTAGTTATATTCTTGTACATAGGAGCAGTACTATAGTAGTTATATTCTTGTACATAGGGGGCAGTATTATAGTAGTTATATTCTTGTACATAGGGGGCAGTATTATAGTAGTTATATTCTTGTACATAGGAGCAGTATTATAGTAGTTATATTCCTGTACATAGGAGCAGTATTATAGTAGTTATATTCCTGTACATAGGAGCATTATTATAGTAGTTATATTTTTGTACATAGGGGGCAGTATTAGAGTAGTTATATTCTTGTACATAGGAGCAGTATTATAGTAGTTATATTCTTGTACATAGGGGGCAGTATTATAGTAGTTATATTCTTGTACATAGGAGCATTATTATAGTAGTTATATTACTGTACATAGGGGGCAGTATTATAGTAGTTATATTCTTGTACATAGGGAGCAGTATTATAGTAGTTATATTCTTGTACATAGGGGGCAGTATTATAGTAGTTATATTCTTGTACATAGGAGCCATATTATAGTAGTTATATTCTTGTACATAGGAGCAGTATTATAGTAGTTATATTCTTGTACATAGGAGCAGTATTATAGTAGTTATATTCTTGTACATAGGAGCAGTATTATAGTAGTCATATTCTTGTTCATAGGGGCAGTATTATAGTAGTTATATTCTTGTACATAGGAGCAGTATTATAGTAGTTATATTCTTGTACATAGAGAGCAGTATTATAGTAGTTATATTCTTGTACGTAGGGGGCAGTATTATAGTAGTTATATTCTTGTACATAGGGGCAGTATTATAGTAGTTATATTCTTGTACATAGGGGCAGTATTATAGTAGTTATATTCTTGTACATAGGGGGCAGTATTATAGTAGTTATATTCTTGTACATAGGAGCAGTATTATAGTAGTTATATTCTTGTACATAGGGAGCAGTATTATAGTAGTTATATTCTTGTACATAGGAGCAGTATTATAGTAGTTATATTCTTGTACATAGGGGCAGTATTATAGTAGTTATATTCTTGTACATAGGGGGCAGTATTATAGTAGTTATATTCTTGTACATAGGAGCAGTATTATAGTAGTTATATTACTGTACATAGGAGCAGAATTATAGTAGTTATATTCTTGTACATAGGGAGCAGTATTATAGTAGTTATATTCTTGTACATAGGGGCAGTATTATAGTAGTTATATTCTTGTACATAGGGGGCAGTATTATAGTAGTTATATTCTTGTACATAGGAGCAGTATTATAGTAGTTATATTACTGTACATAGGAGCAGTATTATAGTAGTTATATTCTTGTACATAGGGAGCAGTATTATAGTAGTTATATTCTTGTACGTAGGGGGCAGTATTATAGTAGTTATATTCTTGTACATAGGGGCAGTATTATAGTAGTTATATTCTTGTACATAGGGGCAGTATTATAGTAGTTATATTCTTGTATATAGGGGGCAGTATTATAGTAGTTATATTCTTGTACATAGGGGGCAGTATTATAGTAGTTATATTCTTGTACATAGGAGCAGTACTATAGTAGTTATATTCTTGTACATAGGGGGCAGTATTATAGTAGTTATATTCTTGTACATAGGGGCAGTATTATAGTAGTTATATTCTTGTACATAGGGGACAGTATTATAGTAGTTATATTCTTATACATAGGGGGCAGTATTATAGTAGTTATGTTCTTGTACATAGGTGCAGTATTATAGTAGTTATATTCTTGTACATAGGAGCAGTATTATAGTATTTATATTCTTGTACATAGGGGGCAGTATTATAGTAGTTATATTCTTGTACATAGGGGGCAGTATTATAGTAGTTATATTCTTGTACATAGGAGCAGTATTATAGTATTTATATTCTTGTACATAGGGGGCAGTATTATAGTAGTTATATTCTTGTACATAGGGGGCAGTATTATAGTGTTTATATTCTTGTACATAGGGGCAGTATTATAGTAGTTATATTCTTGTACATAGGGGCAGTATTATAGTAGTTATATTCTTATACATAGGGGGCAGTATTATAGTAGTTATGTTCTTGTACATAGGTGCAGTATTATAGTAGTTATATTCTTGTACATAGGAGCAGTATTATAGTAGTTATATTCTTGTACATAGAAGCAGTATTATAGTAGTTTTACTCTTGTACATAGGGGACAGTATTATAGTAGTTATATTCTTGTACATAGGAGCAGTATTATAGTAGTTATATTCTTGTACATAGGGGCCGTATTATAGTAGTTATATTCTTGTATATAGGGGCAGTATTATAGTAGTTATGTTCTTGTACATAGGAGCAGTATTATAGCAGTTACATTTTTGTACATAGGGGGCAGTATTATAGTAGTTATATTCTTGTACATAGGTGCAGTATTATAGTAGTTATATTCTTGTACATAGGATCAGTATTATAGTAGTTATATTCTTGTACATAGGGGCAGTAATATAGTAGTTATATTCTTGTACATAGGGGGCAGTATTATAGTAGTTATATTCTTGTACATAGGAGCAGTATTATAGTAGTTATATTCTTGTATATAGGAGCAGTATTATAGTAGTTATATTCTTGTACATAGGGGCAGTATTATAGTAGTTATATTCTTGTACATAGGGGGCAGTATTATAGTAGTTATATTCTTGTACATAGGAGCAGTATTATAGTAGTTATATTCTTGTATATAGGAGCAGTATTATAGTAGTTATATTCTTGTACATAGGGGCAGTATTATAGTAGTTATATTCTTGTACATAGGAGCAGTATTATAGTAGTTATATTCTTGTACATAGGAGCAGTATTATAGTACTTATATTACTGTACATAGGAGCAGTATTATAGTAGTTATATTCTTGTACATAGGGAGCAGTATTATAGTAGTTATATTCTTGTACATAGGAGCAGTATTATAGTAGTTATATTCTTGTACATAGGAGCAGTATTATAGTAGTTATATTCTTGTACATAGGGGGCAGTATTATAGTAGTTATATTCTTGTACATAGGAGCAGTATTATAGTAGTTATATTCTTGTACATAGGAGCAGTATTATAGTAGTTATATTACTGTACATAGGAGCAGTATTATAGTAGTTATATTCTTGTACATAGGGAGCAGTATTATAGTAGTTATATTCTTGTACATAGGAGCAGTATTATAGTAGTTATATTCTTGTACATAGGAGCAGTATTATAGTAGTTATATTCTTGTACATAGGGGCCGTATTATAGTAGTTATATTCTTGTATATAGGGGGCAGTATTATAGTAGTTATGTTCTTGTACATAGGAGCAGTATTATAGCAGTTATATTTTTGTACATAGGGGGCAGTATTATAGTAGTTATATTCTTGTACATAGGAGCAGTATTATAGTAGTTATATTCTTGTACATAGGGGGCAGTATTATAGTAGTTATATTCTTATACATAGGGGGCAGTATTATAGTAGTTATGTTCTTGTACATAGGTGCAGTATTATAGTAGTTATATTCTTGTACATAGGGGCAGTATTATAGTAGTTATATTCTTGTACATAGGAGCAGTATTATAGTAGTTATATTCTTGTACATAGGGGGCAGTATTATAGTAGTTATATTCTTGTACATAGGGGCAGTATTATAGTAGTTATATTCTTGTACATAGGATCAGTATTATAGTAGTTATATTCTTGTACATAGGAGCAGTATTATAGTAGTTATATTCTTGTACATAGGGGCAGTATTATAGTAGTTATATTCTTGTACATAGGAGCAGTATTATAGTAGTTATATTCTTGTACATAGGGGGCAGTATTATAGTAGTTATATTCTTATACATAGGGGGCAGTATTATAGTAGTTATGTTCTTGTACATAGGTGCAGTATTATAGTAGTTATATTCTTGTACATAGAGGCAGTATTATAGTAGTTATATTCTTGTATATAGGAGCAGTATTATAGTAGTTATATTCTTGTACATAGGGGGCAGTATTATAGTAGTTATATTCTTATACATAGGGGGCAGTATTATAGTAGTTATATTCTTGTACATAGGAGCAGTATTATAGTAGTTATATTCTTGTACATAGGAGCAGTATTGTAGTAGTTTTATTCTTGTACATAGGGGACAGTATTATAGTAGTTATATTCTTGTACATAGGAGCAGTATTGTAGTAGTTTTATTCTTGTACATAGGGGGCAGTATTATAGTAGTTATATTCTTGTACATAGGAGCAGTATTGTAGTAGTTTTATTCTTGTACATAGGGGACAGTATTATAGTAGTTATATTCTTGTACATAGGAGCAGTATTATAGTAGTTATATTCTTGTACATAGGGGCAGTATTATAGTGTTTATATTCTTGTACATAGGGGCAGTATTATAGTAGTTATATTCTTGTACATAGGGGCAGTATTATAGTAGTTATATTCTTATACATAGGGGGCAGTATTATAGTAGTTATGTTCTTGTACATAGGTGCAGTATTATAGTAGTTATATTCTTGTACATAGGAGCAGTATTATAGTAGTTATATTCTTGTACATAGAAGCAGTATTATAGTAGTTTTACTCTTGTACATAGGGGACAGTATTATAGTAGTTATATTCTTGTACATAGGTGCAGTATTATAGTAGTTATATTCTTGTACATAGGAGCAGTATTATAGTAGTTATATTCTTGTACATAGAAGCAGTATTATAGTAGTTTTACTCTTGTACATAGGGGTCAGTATTATAGTAGTTATATTCTTGTACATAGGGGCAGTATTATAGTAGTTATATTCTTGTACATAGGGGCAGTATTATAGTAGTTATATTCTTGTACATAGGGGGCAGTATTATAGTAGTTATATTCTTGTACATAGGGGGCAGTATTATAGTGTTTATATTCTTGTACATAGGGGCAGTATTATAGTAGTTATATTCTTGTACATAGGGGCAGTATTATAGTAGTTATATTCTTATACATAGGGGGCAGTATTATAGTAGTTATGTTCTTGTACATAGGTGCAGTATTATAGTAGTTATATTCTTGTACATAGGAGCAGTATTATAGTAGTTATATTCTTGTACATAGAAGCAGTATTATAGTAGTTTTACTCTTGTACATAGGGGACAGTATTATAGTAGTTATATTCTTGTACATAGGTGCAGTATTATAGTAGTTATATTCTTGTACATAGGAGCAGTATTATAGTAGTTATATTCTTGTACATAGAAGCAGTATTATAGTAGTTTTACTCTTGTACATAGGGGTCAGTATTATAGTAGTTATATTCTTGTACATAGGGGCCGTATTATAGTAGTTATATTCTTGTATATAGGGGGCAGTATTATAGTAGTTATGTTCTTGTACATAGGAGCAGTATTATAGCAGTTACATTTTTGTACATAGGGGGCAGTATTATAGTAGTTATATTCTTGTACATAGGTGCAGTATTATAGTAGTTATATTCTTGTACATAGGATCAGTATTATAGTAGTTATATTCTTGTACATAGGGGCAGTAATATAGTAGTTATATTCTTGTACATAGGGGGCAGTATTATAGTAGTTATATTCTTGTACATAGGAGCAGTATTATAGTAGTTATATTCTTGTACATAGGAGCAGTATTATAGTAGTTATATTCTTGTACATAGGGGCAGTATTATAGTAGTTATATTCTTGTACATAGGGGGCAGTATTATAGTAGCTATATTCTTGTACATAGGAGCAGTATTATAGTAGTTATATTCTTGTACATAGGAGCAGTATTATAGTAGTTATATTCTTGTACATAGGGGGCAGTATTATAGTAGTTATATTCTTGTACATAGGAGCAGTATTATAGTAGTTATATTCTTGTACATAGGAGCAGTATTATAGTAGTTATATTACTGTACATAGGAGCAGTATTATAGTAGTTATATTCTTGTACATAGGGAGCAGTATTATAGTAGTTATATTCTTGTACATAGGAGCAGTATTATAGTAGTTATATTCTTGTACATAGGGGGCAGTATTATAGTAGTTATATTCTTGTACATAGGAGCAGTATTATAGTAGTTATATTCTTGTACATAGGAGCAGTATTATAGTAGTTATATTACTGTACATAGGAGCAGTATTATAGTAGTTATATTCTTGTACATAGGGAGCAGTATTATAGTAGTTATATTCTTGTACATAGGAGCAGTATTATAGTAGTTATATTCTTGTACATAGGAGCAGTATTATAGTAGTTATATTCTTGTACATAGGGGCCGTATTATAGTAGTTATATTCTTGTACATAGGAGCAGTATTATAGTAGTTATATTCTTGTACATAGGAGCAGTATTATAGTAGTTATATTCTTGTACATAGGGGCCGTATTATAATAGTTATATTCTTGTACATAGGAGCAGTATTATAGTAGTTATGTTCTTGTACATAGGAGCAGTATTATAGCAGTTATATTTTTGTACATAGGGGGCAGTATTATAGTAGTTATATTCTTGTACATAGGAGCAGTATTATAGTAGTTATATTCTTGTACATAGGATCAGTATTATAGTAGTTATATTCTTGTACATAGGGGCAGTATTATAGTAGTTATATTCTTGTACATAGGATCAGTATTATAGTAGTTATATTCTTGTACATAGGAGCAGTATTATAGTAGTTATATTCTTGTACATAGGGGCAGTATTATAGTAGTTATATTCTTGTACATAGGAGCAGTATTATAGTAGTTATATTCTTGTACATAGGGGGCAGTATTATAGTAGTTATATTCTTATACATAGGGGGCAGTATTATAGTAGTTATGTTCTTGTACATAGGTGCAGTATTATAGTAGTTATATTCTTGTACATAGGGGCAGTATTATAGTAGTTATATTCTTGTACATAGGAGCAGTATTATAGTAGTTATATTCTTGTACATAGGGGGCAGTATTATAGTAGTTATATTCTTGTACATAGGATCAGTATTATAGTAGTTATATTCTTGTACATAGGAGCAGTATTATAGTAGTTATATTCTTGTACATAGGGGCAGTATTATAGTATTTATATTCTTGTACATAGGAGCAGTATTATAGTAGTTATATTCTTGTACATAGGGGGCAGTATTATAGTAGTTATATTCTTATACATAGGGGGCAGTATTATAGTAGTTATGTTCTTGTACATAGGTGCAGTATTATAGTAGTTATATTCTTGTACATAGAGGCAGTATTATAGTAGTTATATTCTTGTATATAGGAGCAGTATTATAGTAGTTATATTCTTGTACATAGGGGGCAGTATTATAGTAGTTATATTCTTATACATAGGGGGCAGTATTATACTAGTTATATTCTTGTACATAGGAGCAGTATTATAGTAGTTATATTCTTGTACATAGGAGCAGTATTGTAGTAGTTTTATTCTTGTACATAGGGGACAGTATTATAGTAGTTATATTCTTGTACATAGGAGCAGTATTATAGTAGTTATGTTCTTGTACATAGGTGCAGTATTATGGTAGTTATATTCTTGTACATAGGAGCAGTATTATAGTAGTTATATTCTTGTACATAGAAGCAGTATTATAGTAGTTTTACTCTTGTACATAGGGGACAGTATTATAGTAGTTATATTCTTGTACATAGGTGCAGTATTATAGTAGTTATATTCTTGTACATAGGAGCAGTATTATAGTAGTTATATTCTTGTACATAGAAGCAGTATTATAGTAGTTTTACTCTTGTACATAGGGGTCAGTATTATAGTAGTTATATTCTTGTACATAGGGGCAGTATTATAGTAGTTATATTCTTGTACATAGGGGCAGTATTATAGTAGTTATATTCTTGTACATAGGGGGCAGTATTATAGTAGTTATATTCTTGTACATAGGGGGCAGTATTATAGTGTTTATATTCTTGTACATAGGGGCAGTATTATAGTAGTTATATTCTTGTACATAGGGGCAGTATTATAGTAGTTATATTCTTATACATAGGGGGCAGTATTATAGTAGTTATGTTCTTGTACATAGGTGCAGTATTATAGTAGTTATATTCTTGTACATAGGAGCAGTATTATAGTAGTTATATTCTTGTACATAGAAGCAGTATTATAGTAGTTTTACTCTTGTACATAGGGGACAGTATTATAGTAGTTATATTCTTGTACATAGGTGCAGTATTATAGTAGTTATATTCTTGTACATAGAAGCAGTATTATAGTAGTTATATTCTTGTACATAGAAGCAGTATTATAGTAGTTTTACTCTTGTACATAGGGGGCAGTATTATAGTAGTTATATTCTTGTACATAGGGGGCAGTATTATAGTAGTTATATTCTTGTACATAGGAGCAGTATTATAGTAGTTATATTCTTGTACATAGAAGCAGTATTATAGTAGTTTTACTCTTGTACATAGGGGGCAGTATTATAGTAGTTATATTCTTGTACATAGGGGGCAGTATTATAGTAGTTATATTCTTGTACATAGGAGCAGTATTATAGTAGTTATATTCTTGTACATAGAAGCAGTATTATAGTAGTTTTACTCTTGTACATAGGGGTCAGTATTATAGTAGTTATATTCTTGTACATAGGGGCCGTATTATAGTAGTTATATTCTTGTATATAGGGGGCAGTATTATAGTAGTTATGTTCTTGTACATAGGAGCAGTATTATAGCAGTTACATTTTTGTACATAGGGGGCAGTATTATAGTAGTTATATTCTTGTACATAGGTGCAGTATTATAGTAGTTATATTCTTGTACATAGGATCAGTATTATAGTAGTTATATTCTTGTACATAGGGGCAGTAATATAGTAGTTATATTCTTGTACATAGGGGGCAGTATTATAGTAGTTATATTCTTGTACATAGGAGCAGTATTATAGTAGTTATATTCTTGTACATAGGAGCAGTATTATAGTAGTTATATTCTTGTACATAGGGGCAGTATTATAGTAGTTATATTCTTGTACATAGGGGGCAGTATTATAGTAGCTATATTCTTGTACATAGGAGCAGTATTATAGTAGTTATATTCTTGTACATAGGAGCAGTATTATAGTAGTTATATTCTTGTACATAGGGGGCAGTATTATAGTAGTTATATTCTTGTACATAGGAGCAGTATTATAGTAGTTATATTCTTGTACATAGGAGCAGTATTATAGTAGTTATATTACTGTACATAGGAGCAGTATTATAGTAGTTATATTCTTGTACATAGGGAGCAGTATTATAGTAGTTATATTCTTGTACATAGGAGCAGTATTATAGTAGTTATATTCTTGTACATAGGGGGCAGTATTATAGTAGTTATATTCTTGTACATAGGAGCAGTATTATAGTAGTTATATTCTTGTACATAGGAGCAGTATTATAGTAGTTATATTCTTGTACATAGGGGCAGTATTATAGTAGTTATATTCTTGTACATAGGATCAGTATTATAGTAGTTATATTCTTGTACATAGGAGCAGTATTATAGTAGTTATATTCTTGTACATAGGGGCAGTATTATAGTAGTTATATTCTTGTACATAGGAGCAGTATTATAGTAGTTATATTCTTGTACATAGGGGGCAGTATTATAGTAGTTATATTCTTATACATAGGGGGCAGTATTATAGTAGTTATGTTCTTGTACATAGGTGCAGTATTATAGTAGTTATATTCTTGTACATAGGGGCAGTATTATAGTAGTTATATTCTTGTACATAGGAGCAGTATTATAGTAGTTATATTCTTGTACATAGGGGGCAGTATTATAGTAGTTATATTCTTGTACATAGGATCAGTATTATAGTAGTTATATTCTTGTACATAGGAGCAGTATTATAGTAGTTATATTCTTGTACATAGGGGCAGTATTATAGTATTTATATTCTTGTACATAGGAGCAGTATTATAGTAGTTATATTCTTGTACATAGGGGGCAGTATTATAGTAGTTATATTCTTATACATAGGGGGCAGTATTATAGTAGTTATGTTCTTGTACATAGGTGCAGTATTATAGTAGTTATATTCTTGTACATAGAGGCAGTATTATAGTAGTTATATTCTTGTATATAGGAGCAGTATTATAGTAGTTATATTCTTGTACATAGGGGGCAGTATTATAGTAGTTATATTCTTATACATAGGGGGCAGTATTATACTAGTTATATTCTTGTACATAGGAGCAGTATTATAGTAGTTATATTCTTGTACATAGGAGCAGTATTGTAGTAGTTTTATTCTTGTACATAGGGGACAGTATTATAGTAGTTATATTCTTGTACATAGGAGCAGTATTATAGTAGTTATGTTCTTGTACATAGGTGCAGTATTATGGTAGTTATATTCTTGTACATAGGAGCAGTATTATAGTAGTTATATTCTTGTACATAGAAGCAGTATTATAGTAGTTTTACTCTTGTACATAGGGGACAGTATTATAGTAGTTATATTCTTGTACATAGGTGCAGTATTATAGTAGTTATATTCTTGTACATAGGAGCAGTATTATAGTAGTTATATTCTTGTACATAGAAGCAGTATTATAGTAGTTTTACTCTTGTACATAGGGGTCAGTATTATAGTAGTTATATTCTTGTACATAGGGGCAGTATTATAGTAGTTATATTCTTGTACATAGGGGCAGTATTATAGTAGTTATATTCTTGTACATAGGGGGCAGTATTATAGTAGTTATATTCTTGTACATAGGGGGCAGTATTATAGTGTTTATATTCTTGTACATAGGGGCAGTATTATAGTAGTTATATTCTTGTACATAGGGGCAGTATTATAGTAGTTATATTCTTATACATAGGGGGCAGTATTATAGTAGTTATGTTCTTGTACATAGGTGCAGTATTATAGTAGTTATATTCTTGTACATAGGAGCAGTATTATAGTAGTTATATTCTTGTACATAGAAGCAGTATTATAGTAGTTTTACTCTTGTACATAGGGGACAGTATTATAGTAGTTATATTCTTGTACATAGTTGCAGTATTATAGTAGTTATATTCTTGTACATAGGAGCAGTATTATAGTAGTTATATTCTTGTACATAGAAGCAGTATTATAGTAGTTTTACTCTTGTACATAGGGGTCAGTATTATAGTAGTTATATTCTTGTACATAGGGGCCGTATTATAGTAGTTATATTCTTGTACATAGGGGGCAGTATTATAGTAGTTATATTTTTGTACATAGGAGCATTATTATAGTAGTTATATTCTTGTACATAGGGGCAGTATTATAGTAGTTATATTCTTGTACATAGGATCAGTATTATAGTAGTTATATTCTTGTACATAGGGGCAGTAATATAGTAGTTATATTCTTGTACATAGGGGGCAGTATTATAGTAGTTATATTCTTGTACATAGGAGCAGTATTATAGTAGTTATATTCTTGTACATAGGAGCAGTATTATAGTAGTTATATTCTTGTACATAGGGGCAGTATTATAGTAGTTATATTCTTGTACATAGGGGGCAGTATTATAGTAGCTATATTCTTGTACATAGGAGCAGTATTATAGTAGTTATATTCTTGTACATAGGAGCAGTATTATAGTAGTTATATTCTTGTACATAGGGGGCAGTATTATAGTAGTTATATTCTTGTACATAGGAGCAGTATTATAGTAGTTATATTCTTGTACATAGGAGCAGTATTATAGTAGTTATATTACTGTACATAGGAGCAGTATTATAGTAGTTATATTCTTGTACATAGGGAGCAGTATTATAGTAGTTATATTCTTGTACATAGGAGCAGTATTATAGTAGTTATATTCTTGTACATAGGGGGCAGTATTATAGTAGTTATATTCTTGTACATAGGAGCAGTATTATAGTAGTTATATTCTTGTACATAGGAGCAGTATTATAGTAGTTATATTACTGTACATAGGAGCAGTATTATAGTAGTTATATTCTTGTACATAGGGAGCAGTATTATAGTAGTTATATTCTTGTACATAGGAGCAGTATTATAGTAGTTTTATTCTTGTACATAGGAGCAGTATTATAGTAGTTATATTCTTGTACATAGGGGCCATATTATAGTAGTTATATTCTTGTACATAGGAGCAGTTTTATAGTAGTTATATTCTTGTACATAGGAGCAGTATTATAGTAGTTATATTCTTGTACATAGGGGCCGTATTATAATAGTTATATTCTTGTACATAGGAGCAGTATTATAGTAGTTATGTTCTTGTACATAGGAGCAGTATTATAGCAGTTATATTTTTGTACATAGGGGGCAGTATTATAGTAGTTATATTCTTGTACATAGGAGCAGTATTATAGTAGTTATATTCTTGTACATAGGATCAGTATTATAGTAGTTATATTCTTGTACATAGGGGCAGTATTATAGTAGTTATATTCTTGTACATAGGATCAGTATTATAGTAGTTATATTCTTGTACATAGGGGCAGTATTATAGTAGTTATATTCTTGTACATAGGAGCAGTATTATAGTAGTTATATTCTTGTACATAGGGGGCAGTATTATAGTAGTTATATTCTTATACATAGGGGGCAGTATTATAGTAGTTATGTTCTTGTACATAGGTGCAGTATTATAGTAGTTATATTCTTGTACATAGGGGCAGTATTATAGTAGTTATATTCTTGTACATAGGAGCAGTATTATAGTAGTTATATTCTTGTACATAGGGGGCAGTATTATAGTAGTTATATTCTTGTACATAGGATCAGTATTATAGTAGTTATATTCTTGTACATAGGAGCAGTATTATAGTAGTTATATTCTTGTACATAGGGGCAGTATTATAGTATTTATATTCTTGTACATAGGAGCAGTATTATAGTAGTTATATTCTTGTACATAGGGGGCAGTATTATAGTAGTTATATTCTTATACATAGGGGGCAGTATTATAGTAGTTATGTTCTTGTACATAGGTGCAGTATTATAGTAGTTATATTCTTGTACATAGAGGCAGTATTATAGTAGTTATATTCTTGTATATAGGAGCAGTATTATAGTAGTTATATTCTTGTACATAGGGGGCAGTATTATAGTAGTTATATTCTTATACATAGGGGGCAGTATTATAGTAGTTATATTCTTGTACATAGGAGCAGTATTATAGTAGTTATATTCTTGTACATAGGAGCAGTATTGTAGTAGTTTTATTCTTGTACATAGGGGCAGTATTATAGTAGTTATATTCTTGTACATAGGAGCAGTATTATAGTAGTTATATTCTTGTACATAGGGGGCAGTATTATAGTAGTTATATTCTTGTACATAGGAGCAGTATTATAGTAATTATATTCTTGTACATAGGGGGCAGTATTATAGTAGTTATATTCTTGTACATAGGGGAGCAGTATTATAGTAGTTAGATTCTTGTACATAGGAGCAGTATTATAGTAGTTATATTCTTGTACATAGGAGCAGTATTATAGTAGTTATATTCTTGTACATAGGGGCAGTATTATAGTAGTTATATTCTTGTACATAGGAGCAGTATTATAGTAGTTATATTCTTGTACATAGGGGGCAGTATTATAGTAGTTATATTCTTGTACATAGGAGCAGTATTATAGTAATTATATTCTTGTACATAGGGGGCAGTATTATAGTAGTTATATTCTTGTACATAGGGGAGCAGTATTATAGTAGTTAGATTCTTGTACATAGGAGCAGTATTATAGTAGTTATATTCTTGTACATAGGAGCAGTATTATAGTAGTTATATTCATGTACATAGGAGCAGTATTATAGTAGTTATATTCTTGTACATAGGAGCAGTATTATAGTAGTTATATTCTTGTACATAGGGGGCAGTATTATAGTAGTTATATTCTTGTACATAGGGGGCAGTATTATAGCAGTTATATTCTTGTACATAGGAGCAGTATTATAGTAGTTATATTCTTGTACATAGGGAGCAGTATTATAGTAGTTATATTCTTGTACATAGGAGCAGTATTATAGTAGTTTTATTCTTGTACATAGGAGCAGTATTATAGTAGTTTTATTCTTGTACATAGGGGACAGTATTATAGTAGTTATATTCTTGTACATAGGAGCAGTATTGTAGTAGTTATATTCTTGTACATAGGGGCAGCATTATAGTAGTTATATTCTTGTACATAGGGGGCAGTATTATAGTAGTTATATTCTTGTACATAGGGGGCAGTATTATAGTAGTTATATTCTTGTACATAGGGGCAGTATTATAGTAGTTATATTCTTGTACATAGGGGCAGTATTATAGTAGTTATATTCTTGTACATAGGAGCAGTATTATAGTAGTTATATTCTTGTACATAGGAGCAGTATTATAGTAGTTATATTCTTGTACATAGGGGGCAGTATTATAGTAGTTATATTCCTGTACATAGCAGCAGTATTATAGTAGTTATATTCTTGTACATAGGGGCAGTATTATAGTAGTTATATTCTTGTACATAGGGGCAGTATTATAGTAGTTATATTCTTGTACATAGGAGCAGTATTATAGTAGTTTTATTCTTGTACATAGGAGCAGTATTATAGTAGTTTTATTCTTGTACATAGGAGCAGTATTATAGTAGTTTTATTCTTGTACATAGGAGCAGTATTATAGTATTTTTATTCTTGTACATAGGGGACAGTATTATAGTAGTTATATTCTTGTACATAGGAGCAGTATTATAGTAGTTATATTCTTGTACATAGGGGGCAGTATTATAGTAGTTATATTCTTGTACATAGGAGCAGTGTTATAGTAGTTATATTCTTGTACATAGGAGCAGTATTATAGTAGTTATATTCTTGTACATAGGGGCAGTATTATAGTAGTTATATTCTTGTACACAGGGGGCAGTATTATAGTAGTTTTATTCTTGTACATAGGGGGCAGTATTATAGTAGTTATATTCTTGTACATAGGGGCAGTATTATAGTAGTTATATTCTTGTACATAGGGGGCAGTATTATAGTAGTTATATTCTTGTACATAGGGGCAGTATTATAGTAGTTATATTCTTGTACATAGGGGCAGTATTATAGTAGTTATATTCTTGTACATAGGAGCAGTATTATAGTAGTTATATTCTTGTACATAGGAGCAGTATTATAGTAGTTATATTCTTGTACATAGGAGCAGTATTATAGTAGTTATATTCTTGTACATAGGGGGCAGTATTATAGTAGTTATATTCCTGTACATAGCAGCAGTATTATAGTAGTTATATTCTTGTACATAGGGGCAGTATTATAGTAGTTATATTCTTGTACATAGGGAGCAGTATTATAGTAGTTATATTCTTGTACATAGGGGCAGTATTATAGTAGTTATATTCTTGTACATAGGGGCAGTATTATAGTAGTTATATTCTTGTACATAGGAGCAGTATTATAGTACTTATATTCTTGTACATAGGGGGCAGTATTATAGTAGTTATATTCCTGTACACAGCAGCAGTATTATAGTAGTTATATTCTTGTACATAGGGGCAGTATTATAGTAGTTATATTCTTGTACACAGGGGGCAGTATTATAGTAGTTATATTCTTGTACATAGGGGCAGTATTATAGTAGTTATATTCTTGTACATAGGAGCAGTATTATAGTAGTTATATTCTTGTACATAGGAGCAGTATTATAGTAGTTATATTCTTATACATAGGGAGCAGTATTATAGTAGTTATGTTCTTGTACATAGGTGCAGTATTATAGTAGTTATATTCTTGTACATAGAGGCAGTATTATAGTAGTTATATTCTTGTATATAGGAGCAGTATTATAGTAGTTATATTCTTGTACATAGGGGGCAGTATTATAGTAGTTATATTCTTATACATAGGGGGCAGTATTATAGTAGTTATATTCTTGTACATAGGAGCAGTATTATAGTAGTTATATTCTTGTACATAGGAGCAGTATTGTAGTAGTTTTATTCTTGTACATAGGGGACAGTATTATAGTAGTTATATTCTTGTACATAGGAGCAGTATTATAGTAGTTATATTCTTGTACATAGGGGGCAGTATTATAGTAGTTATATTCTTGTACATAGGAGCAGTATTATAGTAGTTATTTTCTTGTACATAGGGGGCAGTATTATAGTAGTTATATTCTTGTACATAGGGGAGCAGTATTATAGTAGTTATATTCTTGTACATAGGAGCAGTATTATAGTAGTTATATTCTTGTACATAGGAGCAGTATTATAGTAGTTATATTCTTGTACATAGGAGCAGTATTATAGTAGTTATATTCTTGTACATAGGAGCAGTATTATAGTAGTTATATTCTTGTACATAGGGGGCAGTATTATAGTAGTTATATTCTTGTACATAGGGGGCAGTATTATAGCAGTTATATTCTTGTACATAGGAGCAGTATTATAGTAGTTATATTCTTGTACATAGGGAGCAGTATTATAGTAGTTATATTCTTGTACATAGGAGCAGTATTATAGTAGTTTTATTCTTGTACATAGGAGCAGTATTATAGTAGTTTTATTCTTGTACATAGGGGACAGTATTATAGTAGTTATATTCTTGTACATAGGAGCAGTATTATAGTAGTTATATTCTTGTACATAGGGGCAGTATTATAGTAGTTATATTCTTGTACATAGGGGGCAGTATTATAGTAGTTATATTCTTGTACATAGGGGCAGTATTATAGTAGTTATATTCTTGTACATAGGGGCAGTATTATAGTAGTTATATTCTTGTACATAGGAGCAGTATTATAGTAGTTATATTCTTGTACATAGGAGCAGTATTATAGTAGTTATATTCTTGTACATAGGGGGCAGTATTATAGTAGTTATATTCCTGTACATAGCAGCAGTATTATAGTAGTTATATTCTTGTACATAGGGGCAGTATTATAGTAGTTATATTCTTGTACATAGGGGCAGTATTATAGTAGTTTTATTCTTGTACATAGGAGCAGTATTATAGTAGTTTTATTCTTGTACATAGGGGACAGTATTATAGTAGTTATATTCTTGTACATAGGAGCAGTATTATAGTAGTTATATTCTTGTACATAGGGGGCAGTATTATAGTAGTTATATTCTTGTACATAGGAGCAGTGTTATAGTAGTTATATTCTTGTACATAGGAGCAGTATTATAGTAGTTATATTACTGTACATAGGAGCAGTATTATAGTAGTTATATTCTTGTACATAGGGGCAGTATTATAGTAGTTATATTCTTGTACACAGGGGGCAGTATTATAGTAGTTTTATTCTTGTACATAGGGGGCAGTTTTATAGTAGTTATATTCTTGTACATAGGGGCAGTATTATAGTAGTTATATTCTTGTACATAGGGGGCAGTATTATAGTAGTTATATTCTTGTACATAGGGGCAGTATTATAGTAGTTATATTCTTGTACATAGGGGCAGTATTATAGTAGTTATATTCTTGTACATAGGAGCAGTATTATAGTAGTTATATTCTTGTACATAGGAGCAGTATTATAGTAGTTATATTCTTGTACATAGGAGCAGTATTATAGTAGTTATATTCTTGTACATAGGGGGCAGTATTATAGTAGTTATATTCCTGTACATAGCAGCAGTATTATAGTAGTTATATTCTTGTACATAGGGGCAGTATTATAGTAGTTATATTCTTGTACATAGGGAGCAGTATTATAGTAGTTATATTCTTGTACATAGGGGCAGTATTATAGTAGTTATATTCTTATACATAGGGGGCAGTATTATAGTAGTTATATTCTTGTACATAGGAGCAGTATTATAGTAGTTATATTCTTGTATATAGGGGCAGTATTATAGTAGTTATATTCCTGTACATAGGGGCAGTATTATAGTAGTTATATTCTTGTACATAGGGGCAGTATTATAGTAGTTATATTCTTGTACATAGGAGCAGTATTATAGTAGTTATATTCTTGTACATAGGGGGCAGTATTATAGTAGTTATATTCCTGTACACAGCAGCAGTATTATAGTAGTTATATTCTTGTACATAGGGGCAGTATTATAGTAGTTATATTCTTGTACACAGGGGGCAGTATTATAGTAGTTATATTCTTGTACATAGGGGCAGTATTATAGTAGTTATATTCTTGTACATAGGAGCAGTATTATAGTAGTTATATTCTTGTACATAGGGGGCAGTATTATAGTAGTTATATTCTTGTACATAGGGGGCAGTATTATAGTAGTTATATTCCTGTACATAGCAGCAGTATTATAGTAGTTATATTCTTGTACATAGGGGCAGTATTATAGTAGTTATATTCTTGTACATAGGGAGCAGTATTATAGTAGTTATATTCTTGTACATAGGGGCAGTATTATAGTAGTTATATTCTTGTACATAGGGGCAGTATTATAGTAGTTATATTCTTGTACATAGGAGCAGTATTATAGTAGTTATATTCTTGTACATAGGGGGCAGTATTATAGTAGTTATATTCCTGTACACAGCAGCAGTATTATAGTAGTTATATTCTTGTACATAGGGGCAGTATTATAGTAGTTATATTCTTGTACACAGGGGGCAGTATTATAGTAGTTATATTCTTGTACATAGGGAGCAGTATTATAGTAGTTATATTCTTGTATATAGGGGCAGTATTATAGTAGTTATATTCTTGTACATAGGGGCAGTATTATAGTAGTTATATTCTTGTACATAGGAGCAGTATTATAGTAGTTATATTCTTGTACATAGGAGCAGTATTATAGTAGTTATATTCTTGTACATAGGGGGCAGTATTATAGTAGTTATATTCTTGTATATAGGGAGCAGTATTATAGTAGTTATATTCTTGTACATAGGAGCAGTATTATAGTAGTTATATTTTTGTACATAGGAGCAGTATTATAGTAGTTATATTCTTGTACATAGGGGGCAGTATTATAGTAGTTATATTCTTGTACATAGGGGCAGTATTATAGTAGTTATATTCTGATACATAGGAGCAGTATTATAGTAGTTATATTCTTGTACATAGGGGCAGTATTATAGTAGTTATATTCTTGTACATAGGAGCAGTATTATAGTAGTTATATTCTTGTACATAGGAACAGTATTATAGTAGTTATATTCTTGTACATAGGGGCAGTATTATAGTAGTTATATTCTTGTACATAGGGGGCAGTATTATAGTAGTTATATTCTTGTACATAGGGGCAGTATTATAGTAGTTATATTCTTGTACATAGGGGCAGTATTATAGTAGTTATATTCTTGTACATAGGAGCAGTAGTATAGTAGTTATATTCTTGTACATAGGAGCAGTATTATAGTAGTTATATTCTTGTACATAGGGAGCAGTATTATAGTAGTTATATTCTTGTACATAGGGGGGCAGTATTATAGTAGTTATATTCTTGTACATAGGGAGCAGTATTATAGTAGTTATATTCTTGTACATAGGGAGCAGTATTATAGTAGTTATATTCTTGTACATAGGGGGGCAGTATTATAGTAGTTATATTCTTGTACATAGGGAGCAGTATTATAGTAGTTATATTCTTGTACATAGGGGGGCAGTATTATAGTAGTTATATTCTTGTACATAGGGGCAGTATTATAGTAGTTATATTCCTGTACATAGGGGCAGTATTATAGTAGTTATATTCTTGTACATAGGGGCAGTATTATAGTAGCTATATTCTTGTACATAGGAGCAGTATTATAGTAGTTATATTCTTGTACATAGGAGCAGTATTATAGTAGTTATATTCTTGTACATAGGGGGCAGTATTATAGTAGTTATATTCTTGTACATAGGAGCAGTATTATAGTAGTTATATTCTTGTACATAGGGGCAGTATTATAGTAGTTATATTCTTGTACATAGGTGCAGTATTATAGTAGTTATATTCTTGTGCATAGGTGCAGTAATATAGTAGTAGTTTATTATTCCTATTGTGACGGTACATTTAGAATGATCATCAGCAGCGGTTTCCGTGTCTTGGACTGATGGATTGTAGACGCTGGCCATCTCTTTGTATACATAAGGGCGCTCACATAACTGTCACCGGGTGGCAGCACTGGCTTTGCTGTACGTATTGCCCGCCGTCTGCACTTCTTCAGCTTGCTGTGTTTTGTTTAAGCAGTGATGGGTGTTGTGGGGATTGCAGCGATTATAACAGTCGTTTTGTGTGTTTTTTCCTACTTTATTATGTGTCATATTATGGGACGTTAGACTTATCACACAGGAGACCACACAGACACAGACACACATGTCGAGACCCTCGGGATACAGGCATCTGTACTGTACAGTGCTAATGACCCGGCGGCTTATTTTATAGCTGAAATCACCTTTGTGTAGGGAGAGTTATAATCTATTAATGGCAATATGGAATTATCTCAGCAGAGGGTTTGTTGCAATGTGACCTTTCTAAAGGCAAAATAAACCTGAAGAACAAGCTAATAATGCGGCATAGATAGATTCCACTCTGGTCCTCTGCCTGTGACACAGTATGGAAGTATTTATTACATAGTGTGCGGTACTATTTATTGGACACGGTATGGCGGTATTACTTGGACATTGCATAATTAGATTGAGTGGGACCTGTATGGTGGTAATATTTTGACCTCATTTCAGCACTCAATGTTTGCAATATATTTCAGTATTATCTGGATACTGTATAACGGTATTATGTAGACATTTTATACAAGTGCAGGCAATCCCCAAGCCAGATAGGTTCTGTAGGTTTGTTTGTAACAGGACTGGCTAAAAAAAAAATGAATTCACCCCATCGCTGTCTTCTCCAGCCGCCATCCAGTCCTCTTCTTCTCCGACCTCCTTACTATAGTCCAGGGCTCACAGTCCGCGTCCAGGCCTTGGAGGTCTCCACGCACCCCTTGACATAACGACGTTATATATATGTATACCTTTCATAGATAGCAGTGGCACAGCTTCCATAGCCAGCAGGGAATCACGGTTTCCTGAAGGTTGTGACCCCGGCACTGACTCGTGTTGGCATCGAGTGGAGCCGGATATGCAGAATAGCAGATCCGAGTTTACAGTCAGCACATGGGAACAGCAAAGCCGTGTATGCAGGCAGTCATCTTGAAATAGCAGATAAAACCTAGGAATAGCAAACCCATGTTGGTAGACATGCTCCGTGGAATAGCAGAGCCAAGTATGCAGACACCATCATGGAACAATAGAGCTATGTTGGCAAACATATACCTTGGCATAGCAGAATCGAGTGTGTGGACACCATCTTGGAACAGTAGAGCCGTGGTTTGAAGACAGGCACCTTGGCATAGCAGAGTCGAGTTTGAGGATGTGTGGCGTCCCTGCGGGTTCAGTCGCCACAGAGGTACTGCATCTCATCCAGAGGTGTGGTATCTCACGCTCAGGTAAGGAGGGAGTGTTGCCCGGGACCCCAACACCTGCATCCAACACTACACTGCTCCAGACCGGCAGGAGGGGCAAGATGCGTCGCTTTCCTGCTGAGCCTTGTCCCTGGCTGGAGTGGGGGGAACCATGTAGTGGATGTGGGTGGAGGAAGAAATTCAGGGGAGCATTGAAAGAAGTGATATAAAGAGAGAAGCCATCTTTGGGAGTATAGACAGTCTGAGAGGAGAAGTAGAGGGAGCAGGAGCTCTGTAGGAGCTCTGCTCAGGAGGAGGGCCTAGAGAGAGGCCCAGGACAGACTGAGGAGGAGAGGAGCAGGAGAAAGGCTCCAGGAATGTGGAAGGGACCCCAGGGGTACGGGCAGTGCTGGAGGCCACCCGTACGCCCGAATCTACCAGGAGGCAGAGGGGTCAGGTCACACAGAGGGGACTGGTCCCTAAACTAGCAGAGTTCTTTAAGCCTCAACTAGGAAACCGGAGGCTGCAGTATTTCAGGTACTGCAGCCAAAAGCCACATCTAATCACCAGAAAGGTGGCCATAGAGGACCCAGGGGACAGAGAAGACGTCGCCCGGCAAGGTCCGCGGCCAGTGGCCTGAGACACTGGGTGTGAGGTGCAGGGAGACGGCCAGAGGGAACACACAGAAGGGGGTCCCGTTACGTACTCCGGAGAGACCTGGGAGTTTGCTGAGCCCCTCCCTGAGTAAGCACAGGACGCCGTGGGAAGTTACTCTAGTACTGGTAACTGGAAGTCTAAGAAACCGTGAGTAAACCCTGAGGACTGCACCTTACTGTCTCTGTGATCATTATCTGCGCCATCCTCTGCACTATACCATAACAGCAACATCTACACTGCCCTGGAGCTAAGCTCTGCATGTGGAGAGCTGAACCAACTCTGCTGCACTAACATCAGCTTCATAGGATCTGCTCCGCAGCGGCGGCTCCTTATAGCACAGGTGGCATCACAAACTGTATATAAAAACTATAAATCCCCTGTAAATATCCCCCTTTTGATAGACCGCCCTGGGTCACGGACCGGGTCACCGCCACTATGACATCTCCCCCAGCATCGACCGGCCCGACACCGAGTACCCCACGGCCCAGGGGGCACGTCAGATGCCTTCTTGAAACTGTAGAGCCGTGGTTTGGAGACAGGCACCTTGGCATAGCAGAGCCGAGTGTGCGGATGCCTTCTTGGAACAGTAGAGCCGTGGTTTGGAGACAGGCACCTTGGCATAGCAGAGCCGAGTGTGCGGATGCCTTCTTGTAACAGTAGATCCATATTGGCAGACAGGCACCGTGGCATAGCAGAGCCCAGTGTGCGGATGCCTTCTTGGAACAGTAGAGCCGTGGTTTGGAGACAGGCACCTTGGTATAGCAGAGCCGAATGTGCCGATACCTTGTTGGAACAGTAGATCCATATTGGCAGACAGGCACCTTGGCATAGCAGAGCCGAGTGTGCAGATGCCTTCTTGGAACAGTAGAGCCGTGGTTTGGAGACAGCCACCTTGGTATAGCAGAGCCGAATGTGCCGATGCCTTCTTGGAACAGTAGATCCATATTGGCAGACAGGCACCTTGGCATAGCAGAGCCGAGTGAGCAGATGCCTTCTTGGAACAGTAGAGCCGTGGTTTGGAGACAGGCACCTTGGTATAGCAGAGCCGAATGTGCCGATGCCTTCTTGGAACAGTAGATCCATATTGGCAGACAGGCACCTTGGCATAGCAGAGCCGAGTGTGCGGATGCCTTCTTGGAACAGTAGAGCCGTGGTTTGGAGACAGGCACCTTGGTATAGCAGAGCCGAATGTGCCGATGCCTTCTTGGAACAGTAGATCCATATTGGCAGACAGGCACCTTGGCATAGCAGAGCCCAGTGTGCGGATGCCTTCTTGGAACAGTAGAGCCGTGGTTTGGAGACAGGCACCTTGGTATAGCAGAGCCGAATGTGCCGATGCCTTCTTGGAACAGTAGATCCATATTGGCAGACAGGCACCTTGGCATAGCAGAGCCGAGTGTGCGGATGCCTTCTTGGAACAGTAGAGCCGTGGTTTGGAGACAGGCACTGTGGCAGAGCAGAGCCGAGTGCGCGTACAGCAGAGGAGCGTTTGTAAGAAGGCGCATTCAGTCCAAACATGTGGTAGCCGGTGAACGCCGAATTACATGATTACTCAGGCAATGTGCAGCTGGCTGAGCCGGACTTAAAAGGCCTAAGAGAATGACATCAGAGATGGAGCAGAGTGCGCAGCCCGGGGAAGGCAGACAACCAATCAGCGTTCACCTTTCATTACATTTGAGCAGGTTATGAAATGTAAGCTGTCCTCCGATTGGTTGCGACATTACATTTCATCGAGTGACGCATTTATAAACAGGACCAGGGGCTTCTGGGTAATCTATATCTTCTAGAACCTTCTTAGTATGAAATAATCTGGATTTCACTCATTATACATGGACGATGGGGATAAGTTTTCAGTATGAAGGACGGACCGACGCGCTCCAATTTTTTAGTTTCAGTTACCCTCGAATTTTTGATATTATGACTTTAGCGCCATCTGCTGCCCATGTGAGGGTACAATGTCTGCCGTCCATAAATACAGAATGAAGAGCCATCGCAGCACGAGAACGTGAAGAGCGTATTCAAGCTACGAAACAGCATCAATGATAAAGATATAAGCAGTCGTTTCCGCCATATGGGCGGCTTGGATACAGTATGGGGGCGTCACCCCTCCCCCACATCTTCTGCTTTATGTAGCCACGTTTAGGGGTTAAACATCTGTTCCGTTCATCCACATGTTGCTTTCACTGATGGAGTCTTTCTTGTCATGCCAAGTTGTGTAGGACGTGGACCTTTGCCCCCCACCCTATAATGGTAAACAGTCCATAGACTCGCCGGGCGATCCGGCCGCCACTGTTGTTTATGGAATCATCAGACATGTCGTTAGGATACTCCAAAAGGAAAACTGCAGATTCAGCTCACGCTGTGAGGGTGACGGAGGATAAGACACACATGGGCCACCACCAAGGTCAACCTGTCCCCCCAACAGAAGATCCATGATATGTACCGAGCCGCCCACATCCATAGACGGAGGATAAGACACACATGGGCCACCACCAAGGTCAACCTGTCCCCCCGACAGAAGATCCATAATATGTACTGAACCGCCCACATCCATAGACGGAGGATAAGACACACATGGGCCACCACCAAGGTCAACCTGTCCCCCCGACAGAAGATCCATGATATGTACCGAGCCGCCCACATCCATAGACGGAGGATAAGACACACATGGGCCACCACCAAGGTCAACCTGTCCCCCCAACAGAAGATCCATGATATGTACCGAGCCGCCCACATCCATAGACGGAGGATAAGACACACATGGGCCACCACCAAGGTCAACCTGTCCCCCCGACAGAAGATCCATAATATGTACTGAACCGCCCACATCCATAGACGGAGGATAAGACACACATGGGCCACCACCAAGGTCAACCTGTCCCCCCGACAGAAGATCCATAATATGTACCGAGCCGCCCACATCCATAGACGGAGGATAAGACACACATGGGCCACCACCAAGGTCAACCTGTCCCCCCGACAGAAGATCCATAATATGTACCGAGCCGCCCACATCCATAGACGGAGGATAAGACACACATGGGCCACCACCAAGGTCAACCTGTCCCCCCGACAGAAGATCCATAATATGTACTGAGCCGCCCACATCCATAGACGGAGGATAAGACACACATGGGCCACCACCAAGGTCAACCTGTCTCCCCGACAGAAGATCCATAATATGTACCGAGCCGCCCACATCCATAGACGGAGGATAAGACACACATGGGCCACCACCAAGGTCAACCTGTCCCCCCGACAGAAGATCCATAATATGTACTGAGCCGCCCACATCCATAGACGGAGGATAAGACACACATGGGCCACCACCAAGGTCAACCTGTCCCCCCGACAGAAGATCCATAATATGTACTGAGCCGCCCACATCCATAGACGGAGGATAAGAGACACATGGGCCACCACCAAGGTCAACCTGTCCCCCCCGACAGAAGATCCATAATATGTACTGAGCCGCCCACATACATAGACGGAGGATAAGACACACATGGGCCACCACCAAGGTCAACCTGTCCCCCCGACAGAAGATCCATAATATTTACTGAGCCGCCCACATCCATAGACGGAGGATAAGACACACATGGGCCACCACCAAGGTCAACCTGTCACCCCGACAGAAGATCCATAATATGTACTGAGCCGCCCACATCCATAGACGGAGGATAAGACACATATGGGCCACCACCAAGGTCAACCTGTCCCCCCGACAGAAGATCCATAATATGTACCGAGCCGCCCACATCCATAGACGGAGGATAAGACACACATGGGCCACCACCAAGGTCAACCTGTCCCCCCCGACAGAAGATCCATAATATGTACTGAGCCGCCCACATACATAGACGGAGGATAAGACACACATGGGCCACCACCAAGGTCAACCTGTCCCCCCGACAGAAGATCCATAATATTTACTGAGCCGCCCACATCCATAGACGGAGGATAAGACACACATGGGCCACCACCAAGGTCAACCTGTCCCCCCGACAGAAGATCCATAATATGTACTGAGCCGCCCACATCCATAGACGGAGGATAAGACACACATGGGCCACCACCAAGGTCAACCTGTCCCCCCGACAGAAGATCCATAATATGTACCGAGCCGCCCACATCCATAGACGGAGGATAAGACACACATGGGCCACCACCAAGGTCAACCTGTTCCCCCGATAGAAGATCCATAATATGTACTGAGCCGCCTACATCCATAGACGGAGGATAAGACACACATGGGCCACCACCAAGGTCAACCTGTCCCCCCGACAGAAGATCCATAATATGTACTGAGCCGCCAACATCCATAGACGGAGGATAAGACACACATGGGCCACCACCAAGGTCAACCTGTCCCCCCGACAGAAGATCCATAATATGTACTGAGCCGCCCACATCCATAGACGGAGGATAAGACACACATGGGCCACCACCAAGGTCAACCTGTCCCCCCGACAGAAGATCCATGATATGTACCGAGCCGCCCACATCCATAGACGGAGGATAAGACACACATGGGCCACCACCAAGGTCAACCTGTCCCCCCGACAGAAGATCCATAATATGTACTGAGCCGCCCACATCCATAGACGGAGGATAAGACACACATGGGCCACCACCAAGGTTAACCTGTCCCCCTGACAGAAGATCCATAATATGTACCGAGCCGCCCACATCCATAGACGGAGGATAAGACACACATGGGCCACCACCAAGGTTAACCTGTCCCCCCAACAGAAGATCCATAATATGTACCGAGCCGCCCACATCCATAGACAGAGGATAAGACACACATGGGCCACCACCAAGGTCAACCTGTCCCCCCGATAGAAGATCCATAATATGTACTGAGCCGCCTACATCCATAGACGGAGGATAAGACACACATGGGCCACCACCAAGGTCAACCTGTCCCCCCGACAGAAGATCCATAATATGTACTGAGCCGCCAACATCCATAGACGGAGGATAAGACACACATGGGCCACCACCAAGGTCAACCTGTCCCCCCGACAGAAGATCCATAATATGTACTGAGCCGCCCACATCCATAGACGGAGGATAAGACACACATGGGCCACCACCAAGGTCAACCTGTCCCCCCGACAGAAGATCCATGATATGTACCGAGCCGCCCACATCCATAGACGGAGGATAAGACACACATGGGCCACCACCAAGGTCAACCTGTCCCCCCGACAGAAGATCCATAATATGTACTGAGCCGCCCACATCCATAGACGGAGGATAAGACACACATGGGCCACCACCAAGGTCAACCTGTCCCCCTGACAGAAGATCCATAATATGTACCGAGCCGCCCACATCCATAGACGGAGGATAAGACACACATGGGCCACCACCAAGGTCAACCTGTCCCCCCGATAGAAGATCCATAATATGTACTGAGCCGCCTACATCCATAGACGGAGGATAAGACACACATGGGCCACCACCAAGGTCAACCTGTCCCCCCGACAGAAGATCCATAATATGTACTGAGCCGCCCACATCCATAGACGGAGGATAAGACACACATGGGCCACCACCAAGGTCAACCTGTCCCCCCCGACAGAAGATCCATAATATGTACTGAGCCGCCCACATATATAGACGGAGGATAAGACACACATGGGCCACCACCAAGGTCAACCTGTCCCCCCGACAGAAGATCCATAATATTTACTGAGCCGCCCACATCCATAGACGGAGGATAAGACACACATGGGCCACCACCAAGGTCAACCTGTCCCCCCGACAGAAGATCCATAATATGTACTGAGCCGCCCACATACATAGACGGAGGATAAGATACACATGGGCCACCACCAAGGTCAACCTGTCCACCCAACAGAAGATCCATAATATGTACTGAGCCGCCCACATACAGTACAGACCAAAAGTTTGGACACACCTTCTCATTTAAAGATTTTTCTGTATATTCATGGCTATGAAAATTGTACATTCACACTGAAGGCATCAAAACTATGAATTGACACATGTGGAATTATATACTTAACAAAAAAGTGTGAAACAACTGAAAATATGTCTTATATTCTAGGTTCTTCAAAGTAGCCACATTTTGCTTTGATGCCTGCTTTGCACACTCTTTGCATTCTCTTGATGAGCTTCAAGAGGTAGTCACCGGAAATGGTCTTCCAACAATCTTGAAGGAGTTCCCAGAGATGCTTAGCACTTGTTGGCCCTTTTGCCTTCACTCTGCGGTCCAGCTCACCCCAAACCATCTCGATTGGGTTCAGGTCTGGTGACTGTGGAGGCCAGGTCATCTGGCGTAGCCCCCATCACTCTCCTTCTTGGTCAAATAGCCCTTACACAGCCTGGAGGTGTTTGGGGTCATTGTCCTGTTGAAAAATAAATGATGGTCCAACTAAACGCAAACAGGATGGAATAGCATGCGCTGAAAGATGCTGTGGTAGCCATGCTGGTTCAGTATGCCTTCAATTTTAAATAAATCCCCAACAGTGTCACCAGCAAAGCACCCCCCGCACCATCACACCTCCTCCTCCATGCTTCACGGTGGGAACCAGGCATGTAGAGTCCATCCGTTCACCTTTTCTGCGTCGCACAAAGACACGGTGGTTGGAACCAAAGATCTCAAATTTGGACTCATCAGACCAAAGCACAGATTTCCACTGGTCTATTGTCCATTCCTTGTGTTCTTTAGCCCAAACAAGTCTCTTCTGCTTGTTACCTCTCCTTAGCAGTGGTTTCCCAGCAGCTATTTTACCATGAAGGCCTGCTGCACAAAGTCTCCTCTTAACAGTTGTTGTAGAGATGTGTCTGCTGCTAGAACTCTGTGTGGCATTGACCTGGTCTCTAATCTGAGCTGCTGTTAACATGCGATTTCTGAGGCTGGTGACTCGGATAAACTTATCCTCAGAAGCAGAGGTGACTCTTGGTCTTCCTTTCCTGGGGCGGTCCTCATGTGAGCCAGTTTCTTTGTGGCACTTGATGGTTTTTGCAACTGCACTTGGGGACACTTTCAAAGTTTGCCTAATTTTTTCGATTGACTTACCTTCATTTCTTAAAGTAATGATGGCCACTCGTTTTTCTTTACTTAGCTGCTTTTTTCTTGCCATAATACAAATTCTAACAGTCTATTCAGTAGGACTATCAGCTGTGTATCCACCAGACTTCTGCACAACACAACTGATGGTTCCAACCCCATTTATAAGGCAAGAAATCCCACTTATTAAACCTGACAGGGCACACCTGTGAAGTGAAAACCATTTCTGGTGACTACCTCTTGAAGCTCATCAAGAGAATGCCAAGAGTGTGCAAAGCAGTCATCAAAGCAAAAGGTGGCTACTTTGAAGAACCTAGAATATAAGACATATATTCAATTGTTTCACACTTTTTTGTTAAGTATGTAATTCCAAATGTGTTAATTCAGAGTTTTGATGCCTTCAGTGTGAATGTACAATTTTCATTGTCATGAAAATATAGAAAAATGTTTAAATGAGAAGGTGTGTCCAAACTTTTGGTCTGTACTGTACATAGACGGAGGATAAGACACACATGGGCCACCACCAAGGTCAACCTGTCCCCCCGACAGAAGATCCATAATATGTAACGAGCCGCCCACATCCATAGACGGAGGATAAGACACACATGGGCCACCACCAAGGTCAATCTGTCCCCCCGACAGAAGATCCATAATATGTACTGAGCCGCCCACATCCATAGTCATCGTCGGCTCATATTGAGATGCTCTACGTGATCCTAAGAAAGGTCTACTCCCCTACAGACCTAAACTTGGCCAATCATCGCGTCCATACAATAGGCCACCACATCATGAGTGGTCCCAAACCCTCAGATCACTGGAGCTGTGAGCTTCATCCAGATCTATAGGTGAGGAAGACGAAATCCATACCCAAGAGGGTCAGAACTTGTGAGCATGGCTTCCAGCTCGAGGATGGCCCACTAACACAGAAATAGCAGGATTACCATGAACAACTCTACAAGAAAAGCTGTTACAAACTCTCTTGGAGGTCACAAACTTAAAGGGGTTGCCCCCGTTCAGTTAATGTTTGCGCTGTACTCACTTTCCCCAGACATCAGGAGCAGAGGTGGAGATCCACTGGTTGACCCATTACAGGGAGGTTCTTGGCCTACTATGCTAACAAGGCCATAGTTAGCAGTTTCCTGTACGATGGTCAGTGACCATATCATCATAGCAGGTTGTAACAGCTAGAAATGGTGCAAAATAACAACAACACTGATCCAGGACATGTCTTCTGTAAGTGGTGGTGCTGATCAGGAAAACTACTACCATGACAATGTGGCACCCCTGAGGGTTCAGTCGCCACAGGGGTACTGCACCTCAGAACGAGGTGTGGTATCTCCTCTCCAAGGTAAGGATGGAGCACCACGCAGGACCCCAACCACACACTCAACACTACACCACTCCAGTTCTGAAGGGGGCCTAAAAAGCACCATAGGGCTGCCCCGGTCCTGAATGGAGGAGTTGGAGGGAACCAAAGTTAGGCGGAACCAAGTAGTGAGTGAGGGTGAGGGAGCACTTTACTTTAGCACTTAATAGAATCATATATAACTGGAGGCCATTTTAATAACCGGGTCTTTGGTCGTGGGTCTTTGGGACGGCAGGTCAGCACAAGGCTGCCGTCGCCTCAGGGTCCACGGTTCCCGGTCTCAGGCCTCGAGACGGGGGACTGGGGCAGAGTTAAAACCGGCTCTGTCCCCGGTCAGAGTCCAACCAAGAAGGCCCAGGAGGGGAGCAGAGGAGTTAGGCTCCACAGGCGAAAGGATCTCAGGGGGTGCGGACGGAGCGGAGTCGCCACCTGCATACCTTATTCTGGCCATTGCAGAGGGACCCTGCCGCAAGAGGGGGTACCGGTTCCCGATTGTCTGACTTTGCACTTCGGAAAAGTCCGGAGGCTTATGTGGATCCCAGGGGGATACGGACGGAGCGGAGTCGCCTCCTGTATGCCCTAATCTGAGTTTATCCAGAGGGACCCGGCCTTACACCACGTTCTCACCACCAGTCACCGAGGAGGGCACCCAGTCGGTCCGGGAGCTACACGCTACCCATCAAGGACATTGCAGTACCCGTATGGGACACAGTGGGAGACACAAGGCGGGAGAAGTTCACAAGGAGAGGAATACTTTTGAGCGGGGGTCCTGTCAAGTGCTCCTGAGCTACCTGGAGTGTGCTGAACCCCACCCTGGTGGCCGCAGCTCGCCGTGTGACAGCAGAGAGAAGCTCTGAGCTGAGAAAACACTACCGTGAGTAAAGACTTGGATGACTTCAAATGCTGCCTCTGTCTGTTCTTTCCTCCGCGGCTCTGTACCAGCCAATGCTCTATTCTGTATCTCTTCTCCTACGCTGCCCTGAGGCCCCGCTTCACCTGTGGGGAGCCGCACCCACTAAGCTGCCTGAACACCGGCCTCAGAGGACTGCCGCAGCGCTGGTGATCCTCACCAGACACCACATGTGGCGTCTCGAACAATTTCCCTTTTCCCATACACCTCCCCCCCCCCATTCCTTCCCTTTTTAAGAGTGACTCCAGGGTACTTGGCCCAGGAGCCGGCCACCGCGGCATCCCCAAAAACCAACAACAAGGCCCGGGCGCCGAGTCGTCCCCATCCCCTGGGCGTGTCAACAAGCCCACGGCCATGTCTCCAGAGTAGACATTAACAGTTCTCATATTCATGAGTGGTGGAGTCGGTGGTGGTATATTTACTTGTCTTTCATTCTGTGGTCACATATGAATTAAGAACAGAAAGGTGGAAGATATAGTCATCTTCTCTTACCAGCGTAAGGGGTGGTGGTGGTGGTGGTGCGAGGCCTGGTGGCCTGAGTTGGTCAAAAGATCCTTCTGCTACATAAGGAGACCCATGGCAAGTGGAGGGCTCAGTTACACATTTTCCATTGAGGCCCAGGAGTTTCGAGTTGAAGTGTTGTGTTTTACATTTCCATTCACTAAATTCGAAATATTCAGATATCTCCACAGTTGGGAGTAGTCATTTTCCGAGAAGTCTTACAGACAAAACATTGTTCCCTGCCAGTAACAAGTAGGATGTGTAGACACCATGGGACACGCCGACCTCCCACCCTAGCCTGTAGAGATAAGAGCTTGGAGATGATTACCACCCAACACGCTCCACACTGGCCAGGTCAATGTCTCTGCTGTGATTTGTGTTAGGACAACCACTGCCGTCTGTTGTTCTCTTACTGCCGGGATGATCTTTGTAGATAATGGAGAATATTCTCTGCTTGTCTCTTAAGTAAAAAATAAATGCTAAATAATGTGTATTTATTTTCCATTGGTGATTGTAGTCATCCTCAACGTCTCGATGCGTGTGTTCTACATGGATGGAGATTGTGGTCTGCCTACCTCACCTAAGATGATAGTGATCTCAATGGGGCCACATCTCGGAAGCCATAAATGGAGAATTTCAGTCATAAATGCATATTTTTTATGGAAAGATCACATTCTGATGGAGCATGGGAACCGAAAATATCTGACAAAGAAAAGTCGGAGAGGTCCCACAGAAGAACCTTGCACTAGACCAGATTCCACCACTCCTATGGTTTTGCCTCTGTAATTGTTGAAGAGTAAACTAGGACATCTTGACAATCTTGAAAATTCATTGTCAGCTGAACCCCCCCAATGTGAGTGGTACCAGACGACTATTTCCATGCAAATATTAGGAGGAGTGATAATCTAAGCCTACCTACAAGATGTCCATCAGCTGGCAGACAGCTATGTGTCCAAAGCCAACCATTGTTTGTCAAAGGGACCAAGCTACTCTTCAAACCCCCCATGGCTACTGTGTCACGGGCCCCATAACGGCAGCGTGGTCAGCCTCTATGGGCCGTACGCCCTACAGCTTTTACCTTGTGGGCTTGAGTGCAGTATTATAGTAGTTATATTCTTGTACATAGGGAGCAGTATTATAGTAGTTATATTCTTGTACATAGGGAGCAGTATTATAGTAGTTATGTTCTTGTACATAGGAGCAGTATTATAGTAGTTATATTCTTGTACATAGGAGCAGTATTATAGTAGTTATATTCTTGTACATAGGGGGCAGTATTATAGTAGTTATATTCTTGTACATAGGAGCAGTATTATAGTAGTTATATTCTTGTATATAGGGGCAGTATTATAGTAGTTATATTCTTCTACATAGGAGCAGTATTATAGTAGTTATATTCTTGTACATAGGAGCAGTATTATAGTAGTTATATTCTTGTACATAGGGGCAGTATTATAGTAGTTATATTCTTGTACATAGGGGCAGTATTATAGTAGTTATATTCTTGTACATAGGGGGCAGTATTATAGTAGTTATATTCTTGTACATAGGGGCAGTATTATAGTAGTTATATTCTTGTACATAGGGGGCAGTATTATAGTAGTTAGATTCTTGTACATAGGGGCAGTATTATAGTAGTTATATTCTTGTACATAGGGAGCAGTATTATAGTAGTTATATTCTTGTACATAGGGGCAGTATTATAGTAGTTTTATTCTTGTACATAGGGAGCAGTATTATAGTAGTTATATTCTTGTACATAGGGGGCAGTATTATAGTAGTTATATTCTTGTACATAGGGGCAGTATTATAGTAGTTATATTCTTGTACATCGGGAGCAGTATTATAGTAGTTATATTCTTGTACATAGGGGCAGTATTATAGTAGTTATATTCTTGTACATAGGGGCAGTATTATAGTAGTTATATTCTTGTACATAGGGGGCAGTATTATAGTAGTTATATTCTTGTACATAGGGGCAGTATTATAGTAGTTATATTCTTGTACATAGGGAGCAGTATTATAGTAGTTATATTCTTGTACATAGGGGCAGTATTATAGTAGTTTTATTCTTGTACATAGGGAGCAGTATTATAGTAGTTATATTCTTGTACATAGGGGGCAGTATTATTGTAGTTATATTCTTGTACATAGGAGCAGTATTATAGTAGTTATATTCTTGTACATAGGAGCAGTATTATAGTAGTTATATTCTTGTACATAGGGGGCAGTATTATAGTAGTTATTTTCTTGTACATAGGGGGCAGTATTATAGTACTTATATTCTTGTACATAGGGGACAGTATTATAGTAGTTATATTCTTGCACATAGGAGCAGTATTATAATAGTTATATTCTTGTACATAGGGGGCAGTATTATAGTAGTTATATTCTTATACATAGGGGGCAGTATTATAGTAGTTATATTCTTGTACATAGGGAGCAGTATTATAGTAGTTATATTCTTGTACATAGGGGGCAGTATTATAGTAGTTATATTCTTATACATAGGGGGCAGTATTATAGTAGTTATATTCTTGTACATAGGGAGCAGTATTATAGTAGTTATATTCTTGTACATAGGGGGCAGTATTATAGTAGTTATATTCTTGTACATAGGGGGCAGTATTATAGTAGTTATATTCTTATACATAGGGGGCAGTATTATAGTAGTTATATTCTTGTACATAGGGAGCAGTATTATAGTAGTTATATTCTTGTGCATAGGGAGCAGTATTATAGCAGTTATATTCTTGTACATAGGAGCAGTATTATAGTAGTTATATTCTTGTACATAGGAGCAGTATTATAGTAGTTATATTCTTGTACATAGGAGCAGTATTATAGTAGTTATATTCTTGTACATAGGGGGCAGTATTATAGTAGTTATATTCTTGTATATAGGAGCAGTATTATAGTAGTTATATTCTTGTACATAGGGGCAGTATTATAGTAGTTATATTCTTGTACATAGGGGGCAGTATTATAGTAGTTATATTCTTGTATATAGGAGCAGTATTATAGTAGTTATATTCTTGTACATAGGGGCAGTATTATAGTAGTTATATTCTTGTACATAGGGGCAGTATTATAGTAGTTATATTCTTGTACATAGGGGGCAGTATTATAGTAGTTATATTCTTGTACATAGGGGCAGTATTATAGTAGTTATATTCTTGTACATAGGAGCAGTATTATAGTAGTTATATTCTTGTACATAGGGGGCAGTATTATAGTAGTTATATTCTTGTATATAGGGGCAGTATTATAGTAGTTGTATTCTTGTACATAGGAGCAGTATTATAGTAGTTATATTCTTGTACATAGGGGGCAGTATTATAGTAGTTATATTCTTGTACATAGGAGCAGTATTATAGTAGTTGTATTCTTGTACATAGGAGCAGTATTATAGTAGTTATATTCTTGTACATAGGAGCAGTATTATAGTAGTTATATTCTTGTATATAGGGGCAGTATTATAGTAGTTATATTCTTGTACATAAGGGGCAGTATTATAGTAGTTATATTCTTGTACATATGAGCAGTATTATAGTAGTTATATTCTTGTACATAGGGGGCAGTATTATAGTAGTTATATTCTTGTACATAGGAGCAGTATTATAGTAGTTATATTCTTGTACATAGGGGGCAGTATTATAGTAGTTATATTCTTGTACATAGGGGGCAGTATTATAGTAGTTATATTCTTGTACATAGGAGCAGTATTATAGTAGTTATATTCTTGTATATAGGAGCAGTATTATAGTAGTTATATTCTTGTATATAGGAGCAGTATTATAGTAGTTATATTCTTGTACATAGGGGGCAGTATTATAGTAGTTATATTCTTGTACATAGGGGGCAGTATTATAGTAGTTATATTCTTGTATATGGGGCAGTATTATAGTAGTTATATTCTTGTACATAGGAGCAGTATTATAGTAGTTATATTCTTGTATATGGGGCAGTATTATAGTAGTTATATTCTTGTACATAGGGGCAGTATTATAGTAGTTATATTCTTGTACATAGGAGCAGTATTATAGTAGTTATATTCTTGTACATAGGGGCAGTATTATAGTAGTTATATTCTTGTACATAGGGAGCAGTATTATAGTAGTTATATTCTTGTACATAGGGAGCAGTATTATAGTAGTTATATTCTTGTACATAGGAGCAGTATTATAGTAGTTATATTCTTGTACATAGGAGCAGTATTATAGTAGTTATATTCTTGTACATAGGGGCAGTATTATAGTAGTTATATTCTTGTACATAGGGAGCAGTATTATAGTAGTTATATTCTTGTACATAGGAGCAGTATTATAGTAGTTATATTCTTGTACATAGGAGCAGTATTATAGTAGTTATATTCTTGTACATAGGGGGCAGTATTATAGTAGTTATATTCTTGTACATCGGGGGCAGTATTATAGTAGTTATATTCTTGTACATAGGGGGCAGTATTATAGTAGTTATATTCTTGTACATAGTAGCAGTATTATAGTAGTTATATTCTTGTACATAGGGGGCAGTATTATAGTAGTTATATTCCTGTACATAGGGGGCAGTATTATAGTAGTTATATTCTTGTACATAGGAGCAGTATTATAGTAGTTATATTCTTGTACATAGGGGGCAGTATTATAGTAGTTATATTCTTGTACATAGGGGGCAGTATTATAGTAGTTATATTCTTGTACATAGGGGGCAGTATTATAGTAGTTATATTCTTGTACATAGTAGCAGTATTATAGTAGTTATATTCTTGTACATAGGAGCAGTATTATAGTAGTTATATTCTTGTATATAGGAGCAGTATTATAGTAGTTATATTCTTGTACATAGGGGCAGTATTATAGTAGTTATATTCTTGTATATAGGAGCAGTATTATAGTAGTTATATTCTTGTACATAGGGGCAGTATTATAGTAGTTATATTCTTGTACATAGGGGCAGTATTATAGTAGTTATATTCTTGTACATAGGGGGCAGTATTATAGTAGTTATATTCTTGTATATAGGAGCAGTATTATAGTAGTTATATTCTTGTACATAGGGGCAGTATTATAGTAGTTATATTCTTGTACATAGGAGCAGTATTATAGTAGTTATATTCTTGTACATAGGGAGCAGTATTATAGTAGTTATATTCTTGTACATAGGGAGCAGTATTATAGTAGTTATATTCTTGTACATAGGGGCAGTATTATAGTAGTTATATTCTTGTACATAGGGGGCAGTATTATAGTAGTTATATTCTTGTATATAGGAGCAGTATTATAGTAGTTATATTCTTGTACATAGGGGCAGTATTATAGTAGTTATATTCTTGTATATAGGAGCAGTATTATAGTAGTTATATTCTTGTACATAGGGGCAGTATTATAGTAGTTATATTCTTGTACATAGGGGCAGTATTATAGTAGTTATATTCTTGTACATAGGGGGCAGTATTATAGTAGTTATATTCTTGTATATAGGAGCAGTATTATAGTAGTTATATTCTTGTACATAGGGGGAAGTATTATAGTAGTTATATTCCTGTACATAGGGGCAGTATTATAGTAGTTATATTCTTGTATATAGGAGCAGTATTATAGTAGTTATATTCTTGTATATAGGAGCAGTATTATAGTAGTTATATTCTTGTACATAGGGGGAAGTATTATAGTAGTTATATTCCTGTACATAGGGGCAGTATTATAGTAGTTATATTCTTGTATATAGGAGCAGTATTATAGTAGTTATATTCTTGTACATAGGAGCAGTATTATAGTAGTTATATTCTTGTACATAGGGGCAGTATTATAGTAGTTATATTCTTGTACATAGGGGGCAGTATTATAGTAGCTATATTCTTGTATATAGGAGCGGTATTATAGTAGTTATATTCTTGTACATAGGAGCAGTATTATAGTAGTTATATTCTTGTACATAGGGGGCAGTATTATAGTAGCTATATTCTTGTATATAGGAGCAGTATTATAGTAGTTATATTCTTGTACATAGGAGCAGTATTATAGTAGTTATATTCTTGTACATAGGGGCAGTATTATAGTAGTTATATTCTTGTACATAGGAGCAGTATTATAGTAGTTATATTCTTGTACATAGGGGCAGTATTATAGTAGTTATATTCTTGTACATAGGGGCAGTATTATAGTAGTTATATTCTTGTACATAGGGGCAGTATTATAGTAGTTATATTCTTGTACATAGGGGGCAGTATTATAGTAGTTATATTCTTGTACATAGGAGCAGTATTATAGTAGTTATATTCTTGTACATAGGGGGCAGTATTATAGTAGTTATATTCTTGTATATAGGAGCAGTATTATAGTAGTTATATTCTTGTACATAGGGGCAGGATTATAGTAGTTATATTCTTGTACATAGGGAGCAGTATTATAGTAGTTATATTCTTGTACATAGGGGCAGTATTATAGTAGTTATATTCTTGTACATAGGGGCAGTATTATAGTAGTTATATTCTTGTACATAGGGGGCAGTATTATAGTAGTTATATTCTTGTACATAGTAGCAGTATTATAGTAGTTATATTCTTGTACATAGGAGCAGTATTATAGTAGTTATATTCTTGTACATAGGGGGCAGTATTATAGTAGTTATATTCTTGTATATAGGAGCAGTATTATAGTAGTTATATTCTTGTACATAGGAGCAGTATTATAGTAGTTATATTCTTGTACATAGGGGGCAGTATTATAGTAGTTATATTCTTGTACATAGGGGGCAGTATTATAGTAGTTATATTCTTGTACATAGGAGCAGTATTATAGTAGTTATATTCTTGTATATAGGAGCAGTATTATAGTAGTTATATTCTTGTATATAGGAGCAGTATTATAGTAGTTATATTCTTGTACATAGGGGGCAGTATTATAGTAGTTATATTCTTGTACATAGGAGCAGTATTATAGTAGTTATATTCTTGTACATAGGAGCAGTATTATAGTAGTTATATTCTTGTACATAGGGGGCAGTATTATAGTAGTTATATTCTTGTACATAGTAGCAGTATTATAGTAGTTATATTCTTGTACATAGGAGCAGTATTATAGTAGTTATATTCTTGTACATAGGGGGCAGTATTATAGTAGTTATATTCTTGTATATAGGAGCAGTATTATAGTAGTTATATTCTTGTACATAGGAGCAGTATTATAGTAGTTATATTCTTGTACATAGGGGGCAGTATTATAGTAGTTATATTCTTGTACATATGAGCAGTATTATAGTAGTTATATTCTTGTACATAGGGGGCAGTATTATAGTAGTTATATTCTTGTACATAGGGGGCAGTATTATAGTAGTTATATTCTTGTACATAGGAGCAGTATTATAGTAGTTATATTCTTGTACATAGGGGGCAGTATTATAGTAGTTATATTCTTGTACATAGGGGGCAGTATTATAGTAGTTATATTCTTGTACATAGGAGCAGTATTATAGTAGTTATATTCTTGTATATAGGAGCAGTATTATAGTAGTTATATTCTTGTATATAGGAGCAGTATTATAGTAGTTATATTCTTGTACATAGGGGGCAGTATTATAGTAGTTATATTCTTGTATATAGGAGCAGTATTATAGTAGTTATATTCTTGTACATAGGAGCAGTATTATAGTAGTTATATTCTTGTACATAGGAGCAGTATTATAGTAGTTATATTCTTGTACATAGGGGGCAGTATTATAGTAGCTATATTCTTGTATATAGGAGCAGTATTATAGTAGTTATATTCTTGTACATAGGAGCAGTATTATAGTAGTTATATTCTTGTACATAGGGGCAGTATTATAGTAGTTATATTCTTGTACATAGGAGCAGTATTATAGTAGTTATATTCTTGTACATAGGGGCAGTATTATAGTAGTTATATTCTTGTACATAGGGGCAGTATTATAGTAGTTATATTCTTGTACATAGGGGCAGTATTATAGTAGTTATATTCTTGTACATAGGGGGCAGTATTATAGTAGTTATATTCTTGTACATAGGAGCAGTATTATAGTAGTTATATTCTTGTACATAGGGGGCAGTATTATAGTAGTTATATTCTTGTATATAGGAGCAGTATTATAGTAGTTATATTCTTGTACATAGGGGCAGGATTATAGTAGTTATATTCTTGTACATAGGGAGCAGTATTATAGTAGTTATATTCTTGTACATAGGGGCAGTATTATAGTAGTTATATTCTTGTACATAGGGGCAGTATTATAGTAGTTATATTCTTGTACATAGGGGGCAGTATTATAGTAGTTATATTCTTGTACATAGTAGCAGTATTATAGTAGTTATATTCTTGTACATAGGAGCAGTATTATAGTAGTTATATTCTTGTACATAGGGGGCAGTATTATAGTAGTTATATTCTTGTATATAGGAGCAGTATTATAGTAGTTATATTCTTGTACATAGGAGCAGTATTATAGTAGTTATATTCTTGTACATAGGGGGCAGTATTATAGTAGTTATATTCTTGTACATAGGGGGCAGTATTATAGTAGTTATATTCTTGTACATAGGAGCAGTATTATAGTAGTTATATTCTTGTATATAGGAGCAGTATTATAGTAGTTATATTCTTGTATATAGGAGCAGTATTATAGTAGTTATATTCTTGTACATAGGGGGCAGTATTATAGTAGTTATATTCTTGTACATAGGAGCAGTATTATAGTAGTTATATTCTTGTACATAGGAGCAGTATTATAGTAGTTATATTCTTGTACATAGGGGGCAGTATTATAGTAGTTATATTCTTGTACATAGTAGCAGTATTATAGTAGTTATATTCTTGTACATAGGAGCAGTATTATAGTAGTTATATTCTTGTACATAGGGGGCAGTATTATAGTAGTTATATTCTTGTATATAGGAGCAGTATTATAGTAGTTATATTCTTGTACATAGGAGCAGTATTATAGTAGTTATATTCTTGTACATAGGGGGCAGTATTATAGTAGTTATATTCTTGTACATATGAGCAGTATTATAGTAGTTATATTCTTGTACATAGGGGGCAGTATTATAGTAGTTATATTCTTGTACATAGGGGGCAGTATTATAGTAGTTATATTCTTGTACATAGGAGCAGTATTATAGTAGTTATATTCTTGTACATAGGGGGCAGTATTATAGTAGTTATATTCTTGTACATAGGGGGCAGTATTATAGTAGTTATATTCTTGTACATAGGAGCAGTATTATAGTAGTTATATTCTTGTATATAGGAGCAGTATTATAGTAGTTATATTCTTGTATATAGGAGCAGTATTATAGTAGTTATATTCTTGTACATAGGGGGCAGTATTATAGTAGTTATATTCTTGTATATAGGAGCAGTATTATAGTAGTTATATTCTTGTACATAGGGAGCAGTATTATAGTGGTTATATTCTTGTATATAGGGGCAGTATTATAGTAGTTATATTCTTGTACATAGGGGGCAGTATTATAGTAGTTATATTCTTGTACATAGGGAGCAGTATTATAGTAGTTATATTCTTGTACATAGGAGCAGTATTATAGTAGTTATATTCTTGTACATAGGGGCAGTATTATAGTAGTTATATTCTTGTACATAGGAGCAGTATTATAGTAGTTATATTCTTGTACATAGGGAGCAGTATTATAGTAGTTATATTCTTGTACATAGGAGCAGTATTATAGTAGTTATATTCTTGTACATAGGGGCAGTATTATAGTAGTTATATTCTTGTACATAGGAGCAGTATTATAGTAGTTATATTCTTGTATATAGAGGGCAGTATTATAGTAGTTATATTCTTGTACATAGGGGGCAGTATTATAGTAGTTATATTCTTGTACATAGGGGGCAGTATTATAGTAGTTGCATTCTTGTACATAGGAGCAGTATTATAGTAGTTATATTCTTGTACATAGGGGGCAGTATTATAGTAGTTATATTCTTGTACATAGGGGGCAGTATTATAGTAGTTATATTCTTGTACATAGGGGGCAGTATTATAGTAGTTGCATTCTTGTACATAGGAGCAGTATTATAGTAGTTATATTCTTGTACATAGGGGGCAGTATTATAGTAGTTATATTCTTGTACATAGGGGGCAGTATTATAGTAGTTATATTCTTGTACATAGGGGGCAGTATTATAGTAGTTATATTCTTGTACATAGGAGCAGTATTATAGTAGTTATATTCTTGTACATAGGGGCAGTATTATAGTAGTTATATTCTTGTACATAGGAGCAGTATTATAGTAGTTATATTCTTGTACATAGGGAGCAGTATTATAGTAGTTATATTCTTGTACATAGGAGCAGTATTATAGTAGTTATATTCTTGTACATAGGGGCAGTATTATAGTAGTTATATTCTTGTACATAGGAGCAGTATTATAGTAGTTATATTCTTGTATATAGAGGGCAGTATTATAGTAGTTATATTCTTGTACATAGGGGGCAGTATTATAGTAGTTATATTCTTGTACATAGGGGGCAGTATTATAGTAGTTGCATTCTTGTACATAGGAGCAGTATTATAGTAGTTATATTCTTGTACATAGGGGGCAGTATTATAGTAGTTATATTCTTGTACATAGGGGCAGTATTATAGTAGTTATATTCTTGTACATAGGGGGCAGTATTATAGTAGTTATATTCTTGTACATAGGGGGCAGTATTATAGTAGTTTTATTAGGCTTTATTTATAATTCATACTCTTTTGAGTAATGTCTTTATTATTTGCCATTCATTTCCTCGAGGTTCTGCAGCAGCCGTCTGTACAGTGGACTCTCCACCAGCAGCTCTTTTAATACACTAAGTAAAGAAACCTTCAGTGTGATGTAAGGCAGAAGACTTATCAGACATTGCCAGTAATGGTTATCTTCGTTTTGCAGTGGTCCTTCCTGCCGTCCCACCCATGGCCAGTTGTCTTTGTAGGTTTTCCTTCTGACACATATTAACCCCTTGATGTATGTTCCTCCTGAGATGCTGCTAAAGATTAGGAACTTATGGTAATGACGCTGGTCAACATGTTTTGTCCATCCATGGCGCGTGAATTCGTGGGAAACATATACATATATTAATATCCCCTGATAAGAAAGACTTGACTGAAGATCCACAGTGAGATCAGATGTGGGTGGACATAGTCTACACGACCCGACTGAAGATCCACAGTGAGATCAGATGTGGGTGGACATAGTCTACACAAGTCTACACGACCCGACTGAAGATCCACAGTGAGATCAGATGTGGGTGGACATAGTCTACACGACCCGACTGAAGATCCACAGTGAGATCAGATGTGGGTGGACATAGTCTACACAAGTCTACACAAGTCTACACGACCCGACTGAAGATCCACAGTGAGATCAGTTGTGGGTGACATAGTCTACTCGACCCGACTGAAGATCCACAGTGAGATCAGATGTGGGTGGACATAGTCTACACGACCCGACTGAAGATCCACCGTGAGATCAGATGTGGGTGGACATAGTCTACACGACCCAACTGAAGATCCACAGTGAGATCAGATGTGGGTGGACATAGTCTACACGACCCGACTGAAGATCCACAGTGAGATCAGATGTGGGTGGACATAGTCTACACAAGTCTACACGACCCGACTGAAGATCCACAGTGAGATCAGATGTGGGTGGACATAGTCTACACGACCCGACTGAAGATCCACAGTGAGATCAGATGTGGGTGGACATAGTCTACACGACCCGACTGAAGATCCACAGTGAGATCAGTTGTGGGTGACATAGTCTACTCGACCCGACTGAAGATCCACAGTGAGATCAGATGTGGGTGGACATAGTCTACACGACCCGACTGAAGATCCACAGTGAGATCAGATGTGGGTGGACATAGTCTACACGACCCGACTGAAGATCCACAGTGAGATCAGTTGTGGGTGACATAGTCTACTCGACCCGACTGAAGATCCACAGTGAGATCAGTTGTGGGTGGACATAGTCTACACGACCCGACTGAAGATCCACAGTGAGATCAGATGTGGGTGGACATAGTCTACACGACCCGACTGAAGATCCACAGTGAGATCAGATGTGGGTGGACATCTTCGCAAGTCTTCACGACCCAGTTGGTCAATCCAAAAAACCCATCTTATAAGCCTTCACCAGGCTTGGGAAGCGTAAGGAGGCGATAGTGACTTGAAAGGTTCTTCAGGACACTTTTGAGTTAAAAAAAAAAGTTGCCTCGTCACGACTTCAATTGCAAATATCCAAGAGAGATTTTCAGTTTCAGTGATGGCTTCCCCAGACGTGAGGGACGAGCTGAGCTGCTCCATCTGCCTTAACATCTATACTGATCCCGTCACCCTGAGATGTGGACACAACTTCTGCCGAGAGTGCATTAATCAGGCTCTGGATACTCAGGTGGGCTCTGGACTTTACACCTGTCCTGATTGTCGAGAAGAATTCCAAGATCGTCCATTGCTGTATACAACGATCGCACTGAGGAACATAGCAGAACATTTCCAAACACTCCAACCAGAGAGGTCAGTCTTCTGCAGCTACTGTAGTCACGCACCAGTTCCTGCCGAAAAATCATGTTTGTCATGTAAAGTGTCCTTATGTGATAGACACCTAAGAGTCCATAGCAAGTCGAGAGAACATGTCCTCGCAGACCCTACAGCTTCCGTACAGGATAGGAAATGTTCCATCCATAAGAAGGCTCTGGAGTATTACTGCTCAGAAGATTCTGCTTTTATATGTGTCACCTGTTGTCTGGCGAGTGACCACCAGGGCCATCAGGTGGACCTCCTTGAGGAAGCCGCCAAGAAGAAGAAGGACAAGATGAACATTCTTCTGAAGAACTTGAACTCCAAAAAAGCAGAAACAGAAAAAAGAGTTCGAGAACTTCAAGAGGGCAGGAGAGAAGTACAAGAGAAGGCATCTGGAATAAGAAGGAGAGTCACTTCCATCTTTAGAGATATTCGGAGACAGCTGGAGGACCTTGAGAAGAAGATCCTAAATGATATCTCCAAACAACAAGACCATGTAGCTTTTACGACTTTCAACCTGATCCAACAGCTGGACGTCCAGAAAGATGAGATATACAGTAAAATACTCTACGTCAATGAGTTGTGCAACATGACCGAACCAATGGCCATTTTGCAAGAACAGGAGTCAACGGGAGACAATTTTTGTGGTGTCTTCAAGGGGAAGGGCAAGAATGAGGGAAGGAATGCTAACGAGGTGGACGTCACAGAAAACGTGGATGAAGGTTTGATCTCGGAGACCCTACTACAAGGTTTATCCCAAATACTGAATAATCTTAAAAAAGGAATCAACATCCAAGGTCCTACAGAAATTCTCCTGGACGTGAACACCGCTTGTAAAAACGTCAAAATATCGCACGACCTGAAGACGGCATCCTGGTCCCAGGTTAAGCTGAACTGTCCAGAAACGACCCGGAGATTTCAGGATCCTCAAGTATTGAGCACCACGAGCTTCTGCACCGGACGCCATTATTTTGAGATAGAGACCAGCAAGACAGGAAACTGGAGAGTGGGGCTGTGTTATCCCAGCATTGACCGCAGTGGGCACCAGTCATGGATTGGGGATAATAAGAAGTCCTGGTGCTTGCGTAAGGTCTACTACAATAATAGCAACCTGTATTCAGTCATGCATGATAGCAAGGTCGTTCAGTTACCTCAACAAAGGTCTCACAAGTTCAGGGTCTATCTGGACTACGAGGCCGGGGAGTTGTCTTTCTATGACCCCATAAGGCTCCTCCACACCTTCACCACCACCTTCACCGAGCCTCTCCATGCCGCCTTCTGTGTACTGAAGGACGGGTGCATAAAGATCTGCAATTGAGGATGTTTTAAGAAGTCTAAGTCTCTCATGGAAAAGCAAGTGGTCCTCCTCCACGTGGACAAATCTTCTGAAATTCACTCCGAGGATGATTCTTCGGCTCTTTTTGGAGGAGCATTCTCGTTAATTCTGAAAATTTTGCATTGTTTCATCGTCTGCCGATCTTGAGATGACAACAAATATGGCTTACAAGAGTTAGGTTTTGAAGCTTTAGGTCTCGGAGACCGTTGGAGGTGAGAAGGAGGACCTTGAGAAAGAGGACCTTGAGAAGGAGGACCTTGAGAAAGAGGACCTTGAGAAGGAGGACCTTGAGAAGGAGGACCTTGAGAAGGAGGACCTTGAGAAGGAGGACCTTGAGAAGGAGGACCTTGAGAAAGAGGACCTTGAGAAAGAGGACCTTGAGAAAGAGGACCTTGAGAAAGAGGACCTTGAAAATTCACTCCAATTCAAGACAAAGTATCCTTCTGCCATTTGAAGGAGCATTCTCATGGACTCTCGAAATGCTGTATTCTCCCGATGATAACCAAATATGGCCATCTTAGAAGGGTTATCATTGAAGCTTCAAGCTTCCTGAATGGATTTTATGGGTTGGAGATGGAGAATTGGACATTCGCGAGTCTTGGACAAGCGAGAAGGTCACCAGTCATATTGGACTTCATTCATTGTGCCACACTAGTTGGGAAGTCTCTGAGGGGTGGAAGAGTAGGAGAGAAGGGTCGGTAGTAATGGAAGTCGCGGGGCTTTGTGGGGGAGGCATAACTGAGCAGTAGAGCTTCTCTTATTTGCTAAGCCAGTGTAGTAGCAGTAGACGTCGAGGGGATGGTCCCCACTCCCCACTTTACCACCAGGGCACGAGATCTACTTGTGTGATTTCACAGTTTGCTTACATCATATATACATCATTGTTCTTCCCCAAACAGCGCCACCCCTCACTACAGGTCGTATGCGGTATTGCAGCTCAGTGTCATTGAATTTACTGAAGCTGAGCTGGGCTGCAGACACAGCCTGAGGACAGGCGCGGCGCTGGTTTTGGACATGTTTATCTCGCGGGGGACGATCAGGTCATATTTGTGGATTTTTGAAAAATAAAAAAAAATATTCAACCGATTTATAAATAATTTATTATTCTCCTCGGTGTGCGGTCATTATTATTAGTCATAGGATCACCACGAAGGAAGAGGCGGCCCACTGCCGGGGACAGGGCCGATACTGATCATGGGGGACTGAGACGTCCCTGCACCCGCCATAATGCCCTAACAACATATAGTGTGATAGCGTCTACTGTATCTAATCCTATACTGTGTGATACCGTCTACTGTATCTAATCCTATACTGTGTGATACCGTCTACTGTATCTAATCCTATCCTGTGTGATACTGTCTGCTGAGCAGTGTATCTAATCCTCTCCTGTGTGATACTGACTGCTGAGCTGTGTATCTAATCCTCTCCTGTGTGATACCGTCTACTGAGCCGTGTATCTAATCCTATCCTGTGTGATACTGTCTGCTGAGCCGTGTATCTAATCCTATCCTGTGTGATACTGTCTGCTGAGCTGTGTATCTAATCCTATCCTGTGTGATACCGTGTGCTGAGCTGTGTATCTAATCCTATCCTGTGTGATACTGACTGCTGAGCCGTGTATCTAATCCTCTCGTGTGTGATACTGTCTGCTGAGTGGTGTATCTAATGTCATGTGTGATACTGTCTGCTGAACTGTGTATCTAATCCTATCCTGTGTGATACCGTGTGCTGAGCTGTGTATCTAATCCTATCCTGTGTGATACTGACTGCTGAGCCGTGTATCTAATCCTCTCCTGTGTGATACTGTCTGCTGAGTCGTGTATTTAATCCTATCCTGTGTGATACTGTCTGCTGATCCGTGTATCTAATCCTCTCCTGTGTGATACTGACTGCTGAGCTGTGTATCTAATCCTATCCTGTGTGATACTGACTGCTGAGCCGTGTATCTAATCCTCTCGTGTGTGATACTGTCTGCTGAGTGGTGTATCTAATGTCATGTGTGATACTGTCTGCTGAACTGTGTATCTAATCCTCTCCTGTGTGATACTGTCTGCTGAGTCGTGTATTTAATCCTATCCTGTGTGATACTGTCTGCTGAGCCGTGTATCTAATGTCATGTGTGATACTGTCTGCTGTATCTAAATACTTCGGCTTGGGTAAAGTGGCTTACTGGGGGCCCCATGACACCCAGCACCCAGAGTAAACACCCAGGTTGCCCCCTGCTACATCCAATGATTTTGTGAGCTGATGTGGTTGTCCTCTGCTGCAGACGTCACGGGACAGAGCCTGGTGCTCCCATAGTGGGTGAGTCTGTGTCCAGACAATGTTAGGCACATCACTATTGTCCAATGAGGGCCCTAAGTCAAGATCTCAGGGGCCACAGTTGAATCGAGGAGCTCTGCGTTGCTTACAATGGTACCACTGTACGTTGGAGAAGCTTCGGATGTCTCAGCGAGGGGAGGAGAACCTTATCTGGTGCCTGCAGACCCAGCGCTGCCCTTTTGGTAGGATATTCCGAGCCCTTCACAAGGTGGACCAGCCATGATCTTGTTCGGTGGACATTCTTCCATAATGGATCTTCCCCCTACTTATTCTTCTGGATTGATAATTTTCGGTGGACATTCTTCCATAATGGATCTTCCCCTACTTATTCTTCTGGATTGATAATTTTCACCCAAGATTTAAGTAACCGAAAACCAACATGGAGTGGCGAGGTGAAGGTGGCAGTGAAGGTGTGCAGATGTCGGATGGGGTCACAGGCCTCGTAAAATGACAGTGTCCCGGCCTCATAATCCAGACACATCCTCAATAGATGACATGAAGGCTCTGGCGATAACATGGTCTCCACGTTATCATGGAGGACAGAGTACTGATTCTTCTGCCACCGCAAACACCAAGACTTCTCATTGTCCCCGAGATACGACTCATCACCTGTCCGATCCATGGTGGGGTAACACATCCCGACCCTCCAGCTTCCACAATCACTGGTCTCCACCTCCCAGTAATGCCGGCCTGCACAGAAGCCACCGGTGCTTAGTATCTGCGGGTACTGGAATCTCTCCGACGTTTCTGGATAGGTTTGAGTCTCTTTGGACCAGGTGGCAGTTTTAGTGTCATCTGACAGGTGGACGTGATTTCCAGCGGTGTTGATGTCCAACAGTAGACTTGTCCGTCTCGGCCCACTGAGCGACCACCTTACGCTTGTCATAACCTTCAGTAGAGCTTCTTCAAACATCTCAGAGATGAAACCTGCATCCATATCGTCTACTCCATTACTCTTATCCTCTGCACTTTTCTTCTCCTTTACTCCAACCTGGGCATCCCAGAAGTCAACACCTGAAGATTCTTGAAGTAAGGTGATAGGGTCTTCAATGGTGCTTAGCTCCTTCACGTGAGACATCTTCTCATGCAACTCTTTCTTCCTAAATTCCAGCTGTTGGATCCTGCCCAAGATTGAGAGTGCTATCTGCTCTTTCTGTCTGGAGATCTCACTCAGGACCTTCTCCTCAAGGGCATCCAATTGTCCCCTGATGTCTCCCAATATGGCTTCCACCCTTTTGGTTAAACCATTGGCTTTTTCTTGAATGTCTCGGTCTCGCAGACTCTGGACGCTCTTCTCCGTCTCCTCCATGGCTGTTGTGAGTTTGTGCAAAACGTTTCTCATGGTCTCCTTCCTCATCTGAAAAGCATCACTCAGTAATTCCACCTTATGTCCATTATGCCCAGAAGACAAACACTGGGCACAGATACAGACCGAGTCCACGCAGCAGTAATAGTCCAAGATTTCGTGATGGACATTGCATTTTTTCCTCCCGGGTGAAGCACTGGGTGGAGTGACCATATGTTCTACAGACTGGTCATGCCTCATCAAGTGATGGCGGCACATGGAGGTCTCGCACTGCACACAGGACTTCACGGCCGGGACCGGGAAGTCGCAGAAGGTGCAGTAGATCCCAGACACCTCTGCTTCTGGAGGAGAGAGGAACCCCTGAGCGATGTTCCTCAGGGTTATGTTTCTCCTCAAGGATGGACGTTCCAGGAAGTTTTCTCTGCAGTCAGGGCAGGAATAAACTCCAACCTGGTCCTGAGTCTCCAGGGTCCGACCGATGCAGTCTCGGCAGAAGTTGTGCCCGCAGCTCAGGGTGACGGGATCCGTGTAGACGTCCAGGCAGATGGAGCAGCTCAGCTCGTCCCTCAGATCAGCAGACGCCATTGTTGGCAGCAGGAAGACGATGACGTCATAACAAAGCGCCGGGAGCGAAGCTCAGAACATTAACACTGTGAGAACAACCTACAACACGGGAACAGAACGCCGAGCACTGCCGAGTGTATCTAATCCTCTCCTGTGTGATACTGTCTGCTGAGCCGTGTATCTAATCCTCTCCTGTGTGATACTGACTGCTGAGCCGTGTATCTAATCCTATCCTGTGTGATACTGTCTGCTGAGCCGTGTATCTAATCCTATCCTGTGTGATACTGACTGCTGAGCCGTGTATCTAATCCTCTCCTGTGTGACACTGACTGCTGAGCCGTGTATCTAATCCTATCCTGTGTGATACTGACTGCTGAGCCGTGTATCTAATCCTCTCCTGTGTGATACTGTCTGCTGAGCCGTGTATCTAATCCTATCCTGTGTGATACTGTCTGCTGAGCCGTGTATCTAATCCTCTCCTGTGTGATACTGTCTGCTGAGCCGTGTATCTAATCCTCTCCTGTGTGATACTGTCTGCTGAGCCGTGTATCTAATCCTCTCCTGTGTGATACTGTCTGCTGAGCCGTGTATCTAATCCTCTCCTGTGTGATACTGTCTGCTGAGCCGTGTATCTAATCCTCTCCTGTGTGATACTGTCTGCTGAGCTGTGTATCTAATCCTCTCCTGTGTGATACTGACTGCTGAGCTGTGTATCTAATCCTATCCTGTGTGATACTGTCTGCTGAGCCGTGTATCTAATCCTCTCCTGTGTGATACTGTCTGCTGAGCCGTGTATCTAATCCTCTCCTGTGTGATACTGTCTGCTGAGCCGTGTATCTAATCCTCTCCTGTGTGATACTGTCTGCTGAGCCGTGTATCTAATCCTCTCCTGTGTGATACTGTCTGCTGAGTCGTGTATCTAATCCTATCCTGTGTGATACTGTCTGCTGAGCCGTGTATCTAATCCTCTCCTGTGTGATACTGTCTGATGAGCCGTGTATCTAATCCTCTCCTGTGTGATACTGTCTGCTGAGCCGTGTATCTAATCCTCTCCTGTGTGATACTGTCTGCTGAGTCGTGTATCTAATCCTATCCTGTGTGATACTGTCTGCTGAGCCGTGTATCTAATCCTATCCTGTGTGATACTGTCTGCTGAGCCGTGTATCTAATCCTATCCTGTGTGATACTGTCTGCTGAGCCGTGTATCTAATCCTATCCTGTGTGATACTGTCTGCTGAGCCGTGTATCTAATCCTATCCTGTGTGATACTGTCTGCTGAGCTGTGTATCTAATCCTCTCCTGTGTGATACTGTCTGCTGAGCCGTGTATCTAATCCTCTCCTGTGTGATACTGTCTGATGAGCCGTGTATCTAATCCTATCCTGTGTGATACTGTCTGCTGAGCCGTGTATCTAATCCTCTCCTGTGTGATACTGTCTGCTGAGCCGTGTATCTAATCCTATCCTGTGTGATACTGTCTGCTGAGCCGTGTATCTAATCCTATCCTGTGTGATACTGTCTGCTGAGCCATGTATCTAATCCTGTCCTATGTGATACTGTCTGCTGAGTCGTGTATCTAATCCTATCCTGTGTGATAGTCTGCTGAGCCGTGTATCTAATCCTCTCCTGTGTGATACTGACTGCTGAGCCGTGTATCTAATCCTCTCCTGTGTGATACTGTCTGCTGAGCCGTGTATCTAATCCTCTCTTGTGTGATACTGTCTGCTGAGCCGTGTATCTAATCCTATCCTGTGTGATACTGACTGCTGAGCCGTGTATCTAATCCTATCCTGTGTGATACTGACTGCTGAGCCGTGTATCTAATCCTCTCCTGTGTGATACTGTCTGCTGAGCCGTGTATCTAATCCTCTTCTGTGTGATACTGACTTCTGAGTATCTCATCCTCTCCTGTGTGATACTGTCTGCTGAGCCGTGTATCTAATTCTCTCTTGTGTGATACTGTCTGCGGAGCCGTGTATCTAATCCTATCCTGTGTGATACTGTCTGCTGAGCTGTGTATCTAATCCTATCCTGTGTGATACTGACTGCTGAGCCGTGTATCTAATCCTATCCTGTGTGATACTGACTGCTGAGCCGTGTATCTAATCCTCTCCTGTGTGATACTGTCTGCTGAGCGGTGTATCTAATCCTCTCCTGTGTGATACTGTCTGCTGAGCCGTGTATCTAATCCTATCCTGTGTGATACTGAGTGCTGAGCCGTGTATCTAATCCTCTCCTGTGTGATACTGTCTGCTGAGCCGTGTATCTAATCCTCTCCTGTGTGATACTGTCTGCTGAGCCGTGTATCTAATCCTCTCCTGTGTGATACTGTCTGCTGAGCCGTGTATCTAATCCTCTCCTGTGTGATACTGTCTGCTGAGCGGTGTATCTAATCCTCTCCTGTGTGATACTGTCTGCTGAGCCGTGTATCTAATCCTATCCTGTGTGATACTGAGTGCTGAGCCGTGTATCTAATCCTCTCCTGTGTGATACTGTCTGCTGAGCCGTGTATCTAATCCTATCCTGGGTGATACTGTCTGCTGAGCTGTGTATCTAATCCTATCCTGTGTGATACTGTCTGCTGAGCCGTGTATCTAATCCTATCCTGTGTGATACTGTCTGCTGAGCCGTGTATCTAATCCTATCCTGTGTGATACTGTCTGCTGAGCCGTGTATCTAATCCTATCCTGTGTGATACTGTCTGCTGAGCTGTGTATCTAATCCTCTCCTGTGTGATACTGTCTGCTGAGCCGTGTATCTAATCCTCTCCTGTGTGATACTGTCTGATGAGCCGTGTATCTAATCCTATCCTGTGTGATACTGTCTGCTGAGCCGTGTATCTAATCCTCTCCTGTGTGATACTGTCTGCTGAGCCGTGTATCTAATCCTATCCTGTGTGATACTGTCTGCTGAGCCGTGTATCTAATCCTATCCTGTGTGATACTGTCTGCTGAGCCATGTATCTAATCCTGTCCTATGTGATACTGTCTGCTGAGTCGTGTATCTAATCCTATCCTGTGTGATAGTCTGCTGAGCCGTGTATCTAATCCTCTCCTGTGTGATACTGACTGCTGAGCCGTGTATCTAATCCTCTCCTGTGTGATACTGTCTGCTGAGCCGTGTATCTAATCCTCTCTTGTGTGATACTGTCTGCTGAGCCGTGTATCTAATCCTATCCTGTGTGATACTGACTGCTGAGCCGTGTATCTAATCCTATCCTGTGTGATACTGACTGCTGAGCCGTGTATCTAATCCTCTCCTGTGTGATACTGTCTGCTGAGCCGTGTATCTAATCCTCTTCTGTGTGATACTGACTTCTGAGTATCTCATCCTCTCCTGTGTGATACTGTCTGCTGAGCCGTGTATCTAATTCTCTCTTGTGTGATACTGTCTGCGGAGCCGTGTATCTAATCCTATCCTGTGTGATACTGTCTGCTGAGCTGTGTATCTAATCCTATCCTGTGTGATACTGACTGCTGAGCCGTGTATCTAATCCTATCCTGTGTGATACTGACTGCTGAGCCGTGTATCTAATCCTCTCCTGTGTGATACTGTCTGCTGAGCGGTGTATCTAATCCTCTCCTGTGTGATACTGTCTGCTGAGCCGTGTATCTAATCCTATCCTGTGTGATACTGAGTGCTGAGCCGTGTATCTAATCCTCTCCTGTGTGATACTGTCTGCTGAGCCGTGTATCTAATCCTCTCCTGTGTGATACTGTCTGCTGAGCCGTGTATCTAATCCTCTCCTGTGTGATACTGTCTGCTGAGCCGTGTATCTAATCCTCTCCTGTGTGATACTGTCTGCTGAGCGGTGTATCTAATCCTCTCCTGTGTGATACTGTCTGCTGAGCCGTGTATCTAATCCTATCCTGTGTGATACTGAGTGCTGAGCCGTGTATCTAATCCTCTCCTGTGTGATACTGTCTGCTGAGCCGTGTATCTAATCCTCTCCTGTGTGATACTGTCTGCTGAGCCGTGTATCTAATCCTATCCTGTGTGATACTGTCTGCAGAGCCGTGTATCTAATCCTATCCTGTGTGATACTGTCTGCTGAACCGTGTATCTAATCCTATCCTGTGTGATACTGTCTGCTGAACCGTGTATCTAATCCTCTCCTGTGTGATACTGTCTGCTGAGCTGTGTATCTAATCCTCTCCTGTGTGATACTGTCTGCTGAGCTGTGTATCTAATCCTCTCCTGTGTGATACTGTCTGCTGAGCTGTGTATCTAATCCTATCCTGTGTGATACTGTCTGCAGAGCCGTGTATCTAATCCTATCCTGTGTGATACTGTCTGCTGAGCTGTGTATCTAATCCTCTCCTGTGTGATACTGTCTGCTGAGCCGTGTATCTAATCCTCTCCTGTGTGATACTGACTGCTGAGCCGTGTATCTAATCCTCTCCTGTGTGATACTGTCTGCTGAGCTGTGTATCTAATCCTATCCTGTGTGATACTGTCTGCTGAGCCGTGTATCTAATCCTCTCCTGTGTGATACTGTCTGCTGAGCCGTGTATCTAATCCTATCCTGTGTGATACTGTCTGCTGAGCTGTGTATCTAATCCTCTCCTGTGTGATACTGTCTGCTGAGCTGTGTATCTAATCCTCTCCTGTGTGATACTGTCTGCTGAGCTGTGTATCTAATCCTATCCTGTGTGATACTGTCTGCTGAGCCGTGTATCTAATCCTCTCCTGTGTGATACTGTCTGCTGAGCCGTGTATCTAATCCTATCCTGTGTGATACTGTCTGCTGAGCTGTGTATCTAATCCTATCCTGTGTGATACTGTCTTCTGAGCCGTGTATCTAATCCTATCCTGTGTGATACTGACTGCTGAGCCGTGTATCTAATCCTCTCCTGTGATACTGACTGCTGAGCCGTGTATCTAATCCTCCCCTGTGTGATATTGTCTGCTGAGCCGTGTATCTAATCCTCTCCTGTGTGATACTGTCTGATGAGCTGTGTATCTAATCCTCTCCTATGTGATACTGACTGCTGAGCCGTGTATCTAATCCTCTCCTGTGTGATACTGTCTGCTGAGCCGTGTATCTAATCCTCTCCTGTGTGATACTGTCTGCTGAGCTGTGTATCTAATCCTATCCTGTGTGATACTGCCTGCTGAGCCGTGTATCTAATCCTCTCCTGTGTGATACTGTCTGCTGAGCCGTGTATCTAATCCTCTCCTGTGTGATACTGTCTGCTGAGCTGTGTATCTAATCCTATCCTGTGTGATACTGTCTGCTGAGCCGTGTATCTAATCCTCTCCTGTGTGATACTGTCTGCTGAGCTGTGTATCTAATCCTATCCTGTGTGATACTGTCTGCAGAGCCGTGTATCTAATTGTCAGGCAAAATGTATTTTTGTCCTAGTTTTAAAAATGAGGGATGTCTTAAATCTCCACCCCCTGTCCATTTGTAAGAGTTCTACATAGAACTCACTCTTACCCCCCCCCAACAAGGAATTTTTATGACTGCCATAAACCCTCAGCCAAGAGAACAAGCATTCTGGTTTAAACAGGAAATTCCCTCCAAGATCCTATGATCTAACTATACAAACTTTTAATGTCGATTTTAATAATGCCCATGACGGTCACAAACACAGGGACCACATTTTTGAGGTGTTCACCTTTTTCCAATTGGGATGGTGTGGTTTTCATAGCTGGGAGACCACCAGGAACCTGGGAAATGGATTCTGAGCTTCTGAGCGTCATAGAGATATCATATTTGATATCAATCTTCATGAATAGTAGTGACGGCAAACATGATGTCTCCATCTTGGATGTGGGACCTCCCCCATACCAAGTTATGAAATCTGAAGGATTTTTATGTCTTATGCAGCTGGGTGGGTTCACAAAACCGAGCCCCCGTGTGAGGTAAACAACATGGGAGTCTCCTAATGTTTTGGCCCCTTACTAAAAACCAGAACGGCCATTTTAATTCATTCTTGCCTGGGACATCAGACGCATGCACTCCTCGCTGCGTGGAAGAATCACATTTACTTTCCGGGGAGCCGTCCCCCCCACAGAATCTGAGACCATCACCTCGTGGCGCAGGTTTTGCTATCACTTATCCCTTTTATTTTAATAACTGTTTATGCATAGATGTAAATTGTCTCCTTTATAATATCTTGTATATATTTTGTAAACACTGCCCCCCTTTCAGGAGTAAATCATTATTATTTATCAGCTTCGATCCTTCTTGTCCTATGTCGAGCAAACACGTTCCTCACCCGCTAATTCACGTTACCTAACGGGTACCCGAGCCACCTGTTCAGCGATCGGTGGTGGCAGTATACCAGTATTTATGTGATATTGTGGTTTGAGGGTGGCTGGACGGAGGTATATATACGTTCCTGGAAGGAACTGGTGGTATATATACGTCCTGTCACATCACGTGCCGCAATAGTCGACATAAATGAGAGCAGCTGCGCCCGTGCTTATCATCGGTCAATACCGTGTTTGACCAGCAGGATAAGGGGGCGCCAGAGGGCTGCAAGTTCTGACCAAGTGTGTTTCCGTGACAAATTGGTGGCAGCAGTGGGATCATAGGACATTAGTGGTTTGAGCAATCATTCCTCTCACTAAAAGCTTGCACGGTTCTTACCTGGACCCTGCACAAAAGTTTTGAAGATCGAACTCAGTGTTTATTAGATCGGAGACAATACTGTATGTGTAGCAGTTACCCCGACCCTTCTTCGGTTTTTCTTTTCTATCTGTATTTTGGTGATCATGGTCGTCGTTGGGGAGCCCTGGTACCGCCAGCAGAAAAAGGACACTCTTACTGGAATATGTATAACCAGAGGCATTGACCACCGTGACAAAAACAGAGAACAAATGGCTGCTGCACTGGCGCAACTGGAGACTGAGCAAGCCCGTCTCCAGACCTCAGCAGGGCCAGGGGTCAGCCGAGATATGGACAGTACTGCTGCAAGGGTCCCACCTGTAGACGCACGCCGCGTCAGCGACCAGGGCAGCATGGACCCCTATCAGCAGATGGCTCTACAGCAACTTCCTGCAGAGGATCATGAAGGACGGCTGAGAGTAATTCAGCAGCACCAGGAGGCCGAGAGAGGCCGAGAGAGCCGAGCGAGAGGCAGAGAGAGCCGAGCGAGAGGCCGAGCGAGCCCAGCGAGAGGCCCAAGCTCAGAGGGCCCATGAACTGCAGATGGCCCAACTAGGCATCCCAGCATCCACCTCACGGAACGGTGAGACCTACAATGCGACCCTGTTTAAGCCCCGTCCAGAGCATTTTCCTGTGATGGAAAAGGACGGCGACCTCGACACCTTTCTGAGGGGTTTTGAAAAGACTTGCAGACAGTATCAGCTGCCTGAGGAACAGTGGGCCCGATACTTAACTGCAGGGCTGCGAGGCAAAGCTCTGGATGTGTTTGTGGCTCTTCCTCCGAGCCTCGATGGGAACTATGATGCCATTAAGCAGGTCCTAATCCAGAGGTTCCAACTGACTCCGGAGGTTTACCGTAAAAAGTTCCAGAACCTCCAACGTGGACCGCACGACAGTTACAGCGATGTGGTGCATGGGCTCCGGACCAACTTTGAGCAGTGGATCCAAGGACTGTCAGCGACCACCTTTGAGCAGCTAAAGGATCTGATGGTGAAAGACCAGTTCCTGCATCTGTGTCCGACTGAGGTACGGCAGTTCATGATGGATCGAGAGCCACCAGATGCCAATAAAGCAGCGCAGATCGCAGACACCTACGAGGCCAACTGGAGACCAGAGGTGCGGAAGCCGGTCGTCGCCAGCTGGAAAGGGGGTAAGCCATCAACCACCATCCATGCCCCTGCCAGCTGACCTTCCGGAGGCCTTTTTCCCGTTACCAATGCCCGGCCTTCATCTGATGCCCGCAGGTGTTATTCCTGCAACCAGACTGGTCATCTCAGCGCCCAGAGAAGCAGAGGAAGAACCCCCCATCCAAGGCCCCAGGGCCTAGTGCATCAGTTCTTTTGGTGGGTGGGCCGGTTGGGAGGGCCTGTGAAAACTTGCAGTCTGTCAGGGTGGGGGACACTCTCACTATAGGCCTCAAGGACACTGGGGCCGAACGAACCCTCATCCGACCCGAACTGGTGTCCCCTGAAGCGCTTATTCCGGGAAAGACCCTGACTGTCACCCGATTGGGGGAGTCCGATGCCCCTTGCCCATGGCCCGGGTTTTTATTGATTGGGGTGCGGGGAGTGGGGTGAAGGAAGTCGGAGTATCTGACAACCTACCTGAAAATGTTGTGTTGGGAACTGATTTGGGGAGGATGTTTGCTTATTATGTCCCTGACACCCCTCCCCGATCTGATACGGTTGGTAAGGTTAATGCTAATAATGGGAATGTCCATGCTTTACATGATGATGATGATGATGTTGTATCGGAAGGTGCAGGAGAACTCAGCCATGTCACTCTGCGGGGTGATGTTGCTGAGGATCCCCTAGCAGGAGCAAAGGTCAGTGCCAAGGGTAATGGGGAGAGGCACGAGGACCATGAAGCAGGTGGTGCTGTGCTAGTGACCAGTGTCACAACAGAAGGTGACCTGGCTGATAGTCGCTGCCCCATATGTAGCACTGTGCCTGAGGTAATGGAGGATGATGGAGAAGTAGTTCTCATGGCCTCGCAGGCTAATGAGACGGGGTTATTCCCCGGGGAGACGGCCTATATAGCCGCTGTTACCCGCAGAGTGCCCAGAACGCAAGTAACGCCCTGCCTTCTGGACCCTCCTCGGACAGAGGAATAACAGGATCAGGTATGGACCCAGAGCCGGTCCCAGAGGGTCCCAGTGAGGACGTGGCCTTAACCTCACTTCTGGCTTCCTCCAGCCAGGAGTTTCAGGCAGCTCTGCACTCAGATGCTAGCCTGGAGACGTTAAGGAGCCTCGCTGAGAAGCCCACCTCCGAGTCTGATAAGGAGAGGGTATTCTGGGACCAAGGGAGGTTGTACCGGGAGACAGTTCCCTGTACACCCCAACAGGAGTGGCTGAGGGAAAGACAGCTGGTCGTCCCCTACCAATTCAGGGACGAGTTGTTGCGGATCGCCCATGAAATTCCACTCGCTGGACACTTGGGGGTCAGCAAAACCAAGGCCCGGCTGTCTCATCACTTTTATTGGCCCAAAATGAGGACAGATGTGGTGAACTACTGTCGCTCCTGTACCACGTGTCAAAGAGTGGGAAAGTCAGGGCCGGCCCCCAAAGCCCCCCTGATCTCTTTGCCAGTGATAGAGGAGCCTTTCCAGAGGATTGCTGTGGACATTGTGGGACCACTGGCCATACCCAGCAGCTCTGGAAAACGCTTCATCCTTACCGTGGTAGACTATGCTACCCGGTATCCGGAGGCAGTAGCCCTGTCCTCAATTAGGGCGGATAAGGTGGCGGACGCCCTCTTGGCCATATTTTGGCGAGTAGGATTTCCCAGGGAGATGCTTACCGACCAGGAGACCCAGTTCATGTCACGCTTAATGGAGGCCCTATGTAAGAAAATGCAGGTGCAGCATTTGGTATCGAGCGCGTATCACCCACAGACCAATGGTTTGTGTGAGCGATTCAACGGTACCCTCAAACAGATGTTAAAAATGCTGGTTGAAACCCAGGGTCGCGACTGGGAGCGTTACCTCCCACACCTGCTATTTGCTTACAGAGAGGTTCCACAGGCCTTGACTGGGTTCTCCCCCTTTGAGCTCCTGTATGGCAGGCGTGTCCGAGGACCCCTTGGGTTGATAAGGGAATTCTGGGAAGAAGAGCCGAGGTCCCCAAGGAGTGTCCATCGTGGAGTATGTCATGCGCTTCCGTGACAAGATGCAGACCTTGACGCAGTTGGTGCATGACAACATGGCGCAAGCCCAGGCTGACCAGAAGCATTGGTACGACCAGAACGCCCGAGAACGGACCTACCAGGTGGGTCAGAAGGTGTGGGTGCTGGTCCCCGTACCAAAGGACAAGCTTCAGGCGGCCTGGGAAGGCCCATACGTCATTCACCAACAGCTCAACCCGGTCACCTACGTGATCACTCTTGACCACGAGCGGGGAAGGCGGAAGGCGTTTCACGTTAATATGATGAAGGCTCATCAAGAACGTGGAACCTGCATCCTACCGGTCTGCAACCTGCCCGAGGATGGGGAGGATGGCCCCCTCTTGGACATGCTCGCCCAAGCGAAGGCCAGCGGGTCCCTAGAGGATGTAGAGATAAGCGACTTGCTATCCGCAGACCAGAGGTCTCAGATGCGAGCAGTGCTGAAACCCTTCCAAGCAGTGTTCACCAACCTGCCTGGCAGGACTGAAGTGGCCTATTCCACCATAGAGAAGGAGTGCCTGACCATTGTATGGGCCCTGCACCGCTTACAGCCTTACTTGTACGGGCGCCCCTTCACTGTCGTGACTGACCACAACCCCCTGAGTTGGCTGCACACCATGTCCGGTGCCAACGGAAGGTTGTTACGCTGGAGCCTCACCCTCCAGCAGTACTACTTTACCGTTCAACACCGCAAAGGCAGCGAGCATGGCAATGCTGATGGGTTGTCCCGGCGAGGGGAGCCTCCAGAGATACGCCTGGAGGAGTACCAGAAGGTCCTACCTCCATAGCGCAGTCTAAAAAGGGGGAGGTGTCAGGCAAAATGTATTTTTGTCCTAGTTTTAAAAATGAGAGATGTCTTAAATCTCCACCCCCTGCTCATTTGTAAGAGTTCTACATAGAACTCACTCTTAAACCCCCCCCCCCCCCCCCAAGGAATTTTTATGACCGCCATAAACCCTCAGCCAAGAGAACAAGCATTCTGGTTTAAACAGGAAATTCCCTCCAAGATCCTATGGTCTAACTATACAAACTTTTAATGTCGATTTTAAGAATGCACATGACGGTCACAAACACAGGGACCACATTTTTGAGGTGTTCGCCTTTTTCCAATTGGGATGGTGTGGGTTTCATAGCTGGGAGACCACCAGGAACCTGGGAAATGGATTCTGAGCGTCATAGAGATATCATATTTGATATCAATCTTCATGAATAGTAGTGACGGCAAACATGATGTCTCCATCTTGGATGTGGGATCACCCCATACCAAGTTATGAAATCTGAAGGATTTTTATGTCTTATTCAGCTGGGTGGGTTCACAAAACCGAGCCCCCGTGTGAGGTAAACAACATGGGTGTCTCCTAATGTTTTGGCCCCTTACTAAAAACCAGAACGGCCATTTTAATTCATTCTTGCCTGGGACGTCAGACGCATGCACCCCTCGCTGCGTGGAAGAATCACATTTACTTTCCGGGGAGCCGTCCCCCCCCACAGAATCTGAGACCATCACCTCGTGGCGCAGGTTTTGCTATTATTTACCCCTTTTATTTTAATAACTGTTTATGCATATATGTAAATTGTCTCTTTTATATTATCTTGTATATCTTTTGTAAACACTGCCCCCTTTCGGGAGTAAATCATTATTATTTACCAGCTTCGGTCTTCTTGTCCTATGTCGAGCAAACACGTTCCTCACCCGCTAATTCACGTTACCTAACGGGTACCCGATCCACCTGTTAAGCGATCGCTGGTGGCAGTATACCAGTATTTATGTGATATTGTGGTTTGAGGGTGGCTGGTCGGAGGTATATATACGTTCCTGGAAGGAACTGGTGGTATATATACGTCCTGTCACATCACGTGCCACAATAGTCGACATAAATGAGAGCAGCTGCGCCCGTGCTTATCCTCGGTCAATACCGTGTCTGACCAGCAGGATAAGGGGGCGCCAGAGGGCTGCAGGGTCTGACCAAGTGTGTTTCCGTGACACTAATCCTCTCCTGTGTGATACTGTCTGCTGAGCCGTGTATCTAATCCTATCCTGTGTGATACTGTCTGCTGAGCCGTGTATCTAATCCTCTCCTGTGTGACACTGTCTGCTGAGCCGTGTATCTAATCCTATCCTGTGTGATACTGTCTGCTGAGCCGTGTATCTAATCCTATCCTGTGTGATACTGTCTGCTGAGCCGTGTATCTAATCCTCTCCTGTGTGATACTGTCTGCTGAGCCGTGTATCTAATCCTATCCTGTGTGATACTGTCTGCTGAGCCGTGTATCTAATCCTCTCCTGTGTGATACTGTCTGCTGAGCCGTGTATCTAATCCTATCCTGTGTGATACTGTCTGCTGAGCCGTGTATCTAATCCTCTCCTGTGTGATACTGTCTGCTGAGCCGTGTATCTAATCCTCTCCTGTGTGATACTGTCTGCTGAGCCGTGTATCTAATCCTCTCCTGTGTGATACTGTCTGCTGAGCCGTGTATCTAATCCTCTCCTGTGTGATACTGTCTGCTGAGCCGTGTATCTAATCCTATCCTGTGTGATACTGACTGCTGAGCCGTGTATCTAATCCTATCCTGTGTGATACTGTCTGCTGAGCCGTGTATCTAATCCTATCCTGTGTGATACTGACTGCTGAGCCGTGTATCTAATCCTATCCTGTGTGATACTGTCTGCTGAGCTGTGTATCTAATCCTATCCTGTGTGATACTGTCTGCTGAGCAGTGTATCTAATCCTCTCCTGTGTGATACTGTCTGCTGAGCTGTGTATCTAATCCTCTCCTGTGTGATACTGACTGCTGAGCCGTGTATCTAATCCTCTCCTGTGTGATACTGTCTGCTGAGCCGTGTATCTAATCCTATCCTGTGATACTGTCTGCTGAGCCGTGTATCTAATCCTATCCTGTGTGATACTGTCTGCTGAGCCGTGTATCTAATCCTCTCCTGTGATACTGTCTGCTGAGCCGTGTATCTAATCCTATCCTGTGTGATACTGTCTGCTGAGCCGTGTATCTAATCCTCTCCTGTGTGATACTGTCTGCTGAGCAGTGTATCTAATCCTCTCCTGTGTGATACTGTCTGCTGAGCTGTGTATCTAATCCTCTCCTGTGTGATACTGACTGCTGAGCCGTGTATCTAATCCTCTCCTGTGTGATACTGTCTGCTGAGCCGTGTATCTAATCCTATCCTGTGATACTGTCTGCTGAGCCGTGTATCTAATCCTATCCTGTGTGATACTGTCTGCTGAGCCATGTATCTAATCCTATCCTGTGTGATACTGTCTGCTGAGCAGTGTATCTAATCCTATCCTGTGTGATACTGTCTGCTGAGCCGTGTATCTAATCCTATCCTGTGTGATACTGTCTGCTGAGCCGTGTATCTAATCCTCTCCTGTGTGATACTGTCTGCTGAGCCGTGTATCTAATCCTATCCTGTGTGATACTGTCTGCTGAGCCGTGTATCTAATCCTATCCTGTGTGATACTGTCTGCTGAGCCGTGTATCTAATCCTATCCTGTGTGATACTGTCTGCTGAGCCGTGTATCTAATCCTATCCTGTGTGATACTGTCTGCTGAGCCGTGTATCTAATCCTATCCTGTGTGATACTGTCTGCTGAGCCGTGTATCTAATCCTATCCTGTGTGATACTGTCTGCTGAGCCGTGTATCTAATCCTATCCTGTGTGATACTGTCTGCTGAGCCGTGTATCTAATCCTCTCCTGTGATACTGTCTGCTGAGCCGTGTATCTAATCCTATCCTGTGTGATACTGTCTGCTGAGCCGTGTATCTAATCCTCTCCTGTGTGATACTGTCTGCTGAGCCGTGTATCTAATCCTCTCCTGTGTGATACTGTCTGCTGAGCCGTGTATCTAATCCTCTCCTGTGTGATACTGTCTGCTGAGCCGTGTATCTAATCCTCTCCTGTGTGACACTGTCTGCTGAGCCGTGTATCTAATCCTCTCCTGTGTGACACTGTCTGCTGAGCCGTGTATCTAATCCTATCCTGTGTGATACTGTCTGCTGAGCCGTGTATCTAATCCTCTCCTGTGTGATACTGTCTGCTGAGCCGTGTATCTAATCCTCTCCTGTGTGACACTGTCTGCTGAGCCGTGTATCTAATCCTCTCCTGTGTGATACTGTCTGCTGAGCCGTGTATCTAATCCTCTCCTGTGTGACACTGTCTGCTGAGCCGTGTATCTAATCCTATCCTGTGTGATACTGTCTGCTGAGCCGTGTATCTAATCCTCTCCTGTGTGATACTGTCTGCTGAGCCGTGTATCTAATCCTCTCCTGTGTGACACTGTCTGCTGAGCCGTGTATCTAATCCTCTCCTGTGTGATACTGTCTGCTGAGCCGTGTATCTAATCCTCTCCTGTGTGATACTGTCTGCTGAGCCGTGTATCTAATCCTCTCCTGTGTGATACTGTCTGCTGAGCCGTGTATCTAATCCTCTCCTGTGTGATACTGTCTGCTGAGCTGTGTATCTAATCCTCTCCTGTGTGACACTGTCTGCTGAGCCGTGTATCTAATCCTATCCTGTGTGATACTGTCTGCTGAGCCGTGTATCTAATCCTCTCCTGTGTGATACTGTCTGCTGAGCCGTGTATCTAATCCTATCCTGTGTGATACTGTCTGCTGAGCCGTGTATCTAATCCTCTCCTGTGTGATACTGTCTGCTGAGCCGTGTATCTAATCCTATCCTGTGTGATACTGTCTGCTGAGCCGTGTATCTAATCCTCTCCTGTGTGATACTGTCTGCTGAGCTGTGTATCTAATCCTCTCCTGTGTGATACTGTCTGCTGAGCCGTGTATCTAATCCTATCCTGTGTGATACTGTCTGCTGAGCCGTGTATCTAATCCTATCCTGTGTGATACTGTCTGCTGAGCCGTGTATCTAATCCTCTCCTGTGTGATACTGTCTGCTGAGCTGTGTATCTAATCCTCTCCTGTGTGATACTGACTGCTGAGCCGTGTATCTAATCCTCTCCTGTGTGATACTGTCTGCTGAGCCGTGTATCTAATCCTATCCTGTGTGATACTGTCTGCTGAGCCGTGTATCTAATCCTATCCTGTGTGATACTGACATCTGGTGTTAGTTGTTGTCATCTATAAAAAGGACCCAACAACCTCCGGCCATAAGAATAGCGGGGGACAGATGTGTGATACCCCAATATAGGGCAAGGTCACAGAACGTACCGCGTGTATGCAGGCAGTGCCCCAACGCTGAGGCAAAATGAACAAACACCCAGAGGCCGCCCCTAACAATGAAATGCCGCAGAGGTGGTGCCCCAACGCTGACGGGTCTCCGAGGCCGCCCCTAACAATGAAATGCCGCAGAGGTGGTGCCCCAACGCTGACGGGTCTCCGAGGCCGCCCCCAACAATGAAATGCCGCAGAGGTGGTGCCCCAACGCTGACGGGTCTCCGAGGCCGCCCCTAACAATGAAATGCCCCAGAGGTGGTGCCCCAACGCTGACGGGTCTCCGAGGCCGCCCCTAACAATGAAATGCCCCAGAGGTGGTGCCCCAACGCTGACGGGTCTCCGAGGCCGCCCCTAACAATGAAATGCCCCAGAGGTGGTGCCCCAACGCTGACGGGTCTCCGAGGCCGCCCCTAACAATGAAATGCCGCAGAGGTGGTGCCCCAACGCTGACGGGTCTCCGAGGCCGCCCCTAACAATGAAATGCCGCAGAGGTGGTGCCCCAACGCTGACGGGTCTCCGAGGCCGCCCCTAACAATGAAATGCCGCAGAGGTGGTGCCCCAACGCTGACGGGTCTCAGAGGCCGCCCCTAACAATGAAATGCCGCAGAGGTGGTGCCCCAACGCTGACGGGTCTCAGAGGCCGCCCCTAACAATGAAATGCCCCAGAGGTGGTGCCCCAACGCTGACGGGTCTCCGAGGCCGCCCCTAACAATGAAATGCCGCAGAGGTGGTGCCCCAACGCTGACGGGTCTCCGAGGCCGCCCCTAACAATGAAATGCCCCAGAGGTGGTGCCCCAACGCTGACGGGTCTCCGAGGCCGCCCCTAACAATGAAATGCCGCAGAGGTGGTGCCCCAACGCTGACGGGTCTCCGAGGCCGCCCCTAACAATGAAATGCCGCAGAGGTGGTGCCCCAACGCTGACGGGTCTCCGAGGCCGCCCCTAACAATGAAATGCCCCAGAGGTGGTGCCCCAACGCTGACGGGTCTCCAAGGCCACCCCTAACAATGAAATGCCCCAGAGGTGGTGCCCCAACGCTGACGGGTCTCCGAGGCCGCCCCTAACAATGAAATGCCGCAGAGGTGGTGCCCCAACGCTGACGGGTCTCCGAGGCCGCCCCTAACAATGAAATGCCGCAGAGGTGGTGCCCCAACGCTGACGGGTCTCCGAGGCCGCCCCTAACAATGAAATGCCCCAGAGGTGGTGCCCCAACGCTGACGGGTCTCCGAGGCTGCCCCTAACAATGAAATGCCGCAGAGGTGGTGCCCCAACGCTGACGGGTCTCAGAGGCTGCCCCTAACAATGAAATGCCCCAGAGGTGGTGCCCCAACGCTGACGGGTCTCAGAGGCCGCCCCTAACAATGAAATGCCGCAGAGGTGGTGCCCCAACGCTGACGGGTCTCCGAGGCCGCCCCTAACAATGAAATGCCGCAAAGGTGGTGCCCCAACGCTGACGGGTATCCGAGGCCGCCCCTAACAATGAAATGCCCCAGAGGTGGTGCCCCAACGCTGACGGGTCTCCGAGGCCGCCCCTAACAATGAAATGCCGCAGAGGTGGTGCCCCAACGCTGACGGGTCTCCGAGGCCGCCCCTAACAATGAAATGCCGCAGAGGTGGTGCCCCAACGCTGACGGGTCTCAGAGGCCGCCCCTAACAATGAAATGCCCCAGAGGTGGTGCCCCAACGCTGACGGGTCTCCGAGGCCGCCCCTAACAATGAAATGCCGCAGAGGTGGTGCCCCAACGCTGACGGGTCTCCGAGGCCGCCCCTAACAATGAAATGCCCCAGAGGTGGTGCCCCAACGCTAACGGGTCTCCGAGGCCGCCCCTAACAATGAAATGCCGCAGAGGTGGTGCCCCAACGCTGACGGGTCTCCGAGGCCGCCCCTAACAATGAAATGCCGCAGAGGTGGTGCCCCAACGCTGACGGGTCTCCGAGGCCGCCCCTAACAATGAAATGCCCCAGAGGTGGTGCCCCAACGCTGACGGGTCTCCGAGGCTGCCCCTAACAATGAAATGCCGCAGAGGTGGTGCCCCAACGCTGACGGGTCTCCGAGGCCGCCCCTAACAATGAAATGCCGCAGAGGTGGTGCCCCAACGCTGACGGGTCTCAGAGGCCGCCCCTAACAATGAAATGCCGCAGAGGTGGTGCCCCAACGCTGACGGGTCTCCAAGGCCACCCCTAACAATGAAATGCCGCAGAGGTGGTGCCCCAACGCTGACGGGTCTCCAAGGCCACCCCTAACAATGAAATGCCGCAGAGGTGGTGCCCCAACGCTGACGGGTCTCAGAGGCCGCCCCTAACAATGAAATGCCCCAGAGGTGGTGCCCCAACGCTGACGGGTCTCCAAGGCCACCCCTAACAATGAAATGCCCCAGAGGTGGTGCCCCAACGCTGACGGGTCTCCGAGGCCGCCCCTAACAATGAAATGCCGCAGAGGTGGTGCCCCAACGCTGACGGGTCTCCGAGGCTGCCCCTAACAATGAAATGCCCCAGAGGTGGTGCCCCAACGCTGACGGGTCTCCGAGGCCGCCCCTAACAATGAAATGCCCCAGAGGTGGTGCCCCAACGCTGACGGGTCTCAGAGGCCGCCCCTAACAATGAAATGCCCCAGAGGTGGTGCCCCAACGCTGACGGGTCTCCGAGGCCGCCCCTAACAATGAAATGCCCCAGAGGTGGTGCCCCAACGCTGACGGGTCTCCGAGGCCGCCCCTAACAATGAAATGCCCCAGAGGTGGTGCCCCAACGCTGACGGGTCTCCGAGGCCGCCCCTAACAATGAAATGCCGCAGAGGTGGTGCCCCAACGCTGACGGGTCTCCGAGGCCACCCCTAACAATGAAATGCCGCAGAGGTGGTGCCCCAACGCTGACGGGTATCCGAGGCCGCCCCTAACAATGAAATGCCCCAGAGGTGGTGCCCCAACGCTGACGGGTCTCCGAGGCCGCCCCTAACAATGAAATGCCGCAGAGGTGGTGCCCCAACACTGACGGGTCTCCGAGGCCGCCCCTAACAATGAAATGCCGCAGAGGTGGTGCCCCAACGCTGACGGGTCTCCGAGGCCGCCCCTAACAATGAAATGCCGCAGAGGTGGTGCCCCAACGCTGACGGGTCTCCGAGGCCGCCCCTAACAATGAAATGCCGCAGAGGTGGTGCCCCAACGCTGACGGGTCTCCGAGGCCGCCCCTAACAATGAAATGCCCCAGAGGTGGTGCCCCAACGCTGACGGGTCTCCGAGGCTGCCCCTAACAATGAAATGCCGCAGAGGTGGTGCCCCAACGCTGACGGGTCTCCGAGGCTGCCCCTAACAATGAAATGCCGCAGAGGTGGTGCCCCAACGCTGACGGGTCTCCGAGGCCGCCCCTAAAGATCAAATGCCCCAGAGGTGGTGCCCCAACGCTGACGGGTCTCAGAGGCCGCCCCTAACAATGAAATGCCGCAGAGGTGGTGCCCCAACGCTGACGGGTATCCGAGGCCGCCCCTAACAATGAAATCCCGCAGAGGTGGTGCCCCAACGCTGACGGGTCTCCGAGGCCGCCCCTAACAATGAAATGCCGCAGAGGTGGTGCCCCAACGCTGACGGGTATCCGAGGCCGCCCCTAACAATGAAAATCCCCAGAGGTGGTGCCCCAACGCTGACGGGTCTCCGAGGCCACCCCTAACAATGAAATGCCGCAGAGGTGGTGCCCCAACGCTGACGGGTATCCGAGGCCGCCCCTAACAATGAAATGCCCCAGAGGTGGTGCCCCAACGCTGACGGGTCTCTGAGGCTGCCCCTAACAATGAAATGCCGCAGAGGTGGTGCCCCAACGCTGACGGGTCTCCGAGGCCGCCCCTAACAATGAAATGCCGCAGAGGTGGCGCCCCAACGCTGACGGGTCTCCGAGGCCACCCCTAACAATGAAATGCCGCAGAGGTGGTGCCCCAACGCTGACGGGTATCCGAGGCCGCCCCTAACAATGAAATGCCGCAGAGGTGGCGCCCCAACGCTGACGGGTCTCCGAGGCCACCCCTAACAATGAAATGCCGCAGAGGTGGTGCCCCAACGCTGACGGGTATCCGAGGCCGCCCCTAACAATGAAATGCCCCAGAGGTGGTGCCCCAACGCTGACGGGTCTCCGAGGCCGCCCCTAACAATGAAATGCCGCAGAGGTGGTGCCCCAACACTGACGGGTCTCCGAGGCCGCCCCTAACAATGAAATGCCGCAGAGGTGGTGCCCCAACGCTGACGGGTCTCCGAGGCCGCCCCTAACAATGAAATGCCGCAGAGGTGGTGCCCCAACGCTGACGGGTCTCCGAGGCTGCCCCTAACAATGAAATGCCGCAGAGGTGGTGCCCCAACGCTGAAGGGTCTCCGAGGCCGCCCCTAACAATGAAACACGCCGTCCCCAATTCTGAGGTGCCCCGGAGCACGTCCATAATGCTCGTGTATTCTCTGGTCTCCATCGCTCCCCCTCCCCATTTTTTAGCTACGGATATAGCAAACCCTACAAAAAAAGAGGTAGAGAGAGAGAAGAAAAAAAAATAAATAAAAAGTAAAAAAAAATAAAAAATACAATTTATCCAACAGAATAAAGAAAAGTCACCGCAACAAAGTATTATAATCCATCTCTTAATATTTAATGTTAGATTTCTTCAATGCAACATAAATTTCTTTTTTTTTTTTTTTTCTTTTTTTTTTGTGTATTTTGGTAGAGTTTTTTTTTTTAGGATTCTTTTAAAAAGAAAAAAAATAAAATAAAATAAAAAATGAGAAAAAAAAAAAATTCAACCGACACTCGCAACAACGTAAAATATTTATAAATCGCAAAATAGGATTTAATTCATTAAACTCTGGGGGCAAAAAAAAAATAAAAAAAAAAAGTGAGTCCAGAGCCGCCCAGTCGCGGGACCGCCTGGCGGAGAATCGGTTAACCTATTGCACTTTGTGAAGAAAAAAAAAAATAATTATTTTTTTTTTTTGCTTTTTTTATTTAAAAATAATAAAAAATATATATATTTATATATAATTCCTATTCTTTGCCTTCCGCCTCTGGGAGAGCGGGGGGAGAGGGTGATGACGCCGGGGGTCTGTTTCTCGCGGCTCCTCCTTTAGTTTGGGCAGCAGCGGAGATGGGTTTTTTTTTTTGTTCCAGTCTCGCTGGTCGGGGGGGGGGGGGCAGAAAGACGACGCGTTTCGGCCCCCCGGCGGTGCGATCAGCGGGATGCGATTTACATGTGACTTTAGCGTACGGACACAATGGAAAGAGAGGAAACAAAAACACGGATCTTATTGCACGAGGTGCCGGAGCGAGAGGAAAAAAAAGTCACGACTAGTCGTGCGGTGTCACCTCCATCTGGAAAAAAGTCACGACTAGTCGTGCGGTGTCACCTCCATCTGGAAAAAAGTCACGACTAGTCGTGCGGTGTCACCTCCATCTGGAAAAAAGTCACGACTAGTCGTGCGGTGTCACCTCCATCTGCATGTGGTTTGCTCCCAGCCTTTTCTTCATTTTCTTTGTCGCCATTTTCTAGAGTTTTGTGGGGTCAGCGAGGTCAATCGACGTACATCGGGGAGCTGGGGGTGGCCGGCATCTGATCCAGGATTTTGATGACGTAAGTGGCGACGTCAACGTATCGCTCTTCGTACATCATGATGAAAGGGTGTTTCTGTGGGGACAGAAGGGAAAGCGCCCATTTTATAGGAACAGCAAAAAAGACACCCCCCCCCCCCCCCCCAAAAAAAAAAAAAAAAAATTCCGTGTCCTAAAGAGTTAATTATGGGCGAGCAAGGCCTAATTTTTTGGAGGATTTTTCCCGCCTTACTCACCAGAAGTTCCCTGTACTTTGGCCTTTTAGATTCGTCCTTTGTAAGGCTGCCAAAAAAAAAAAGGAGAAAAAAAACACAAGAAAGGGTTAATGAGAGCAAATCTCCAGGAAAGTTCTCATTTACTACTTTTCACCACTAGATGGCAGCAACTGCTCAACTTCTATTCTCTGTAGTACAGCAGCTGGCCAGCAGAGGGCAGTGGAGTCGCAAGGCAGAAACAGCTCAACTTCAACTGTTTGTAGTACAGCAGCTGGCCAGCAGATGGCAGTGGAGTCACATGCACGTTATGCTGCAAGCTTCTCCAGATGGCGCCACGTTCCTTCTCAATGCTATTTTTTTGGCATTTGCTTTATGGCCGGCATTAGGCAGCAAAGGGTTACCCAAAAAAAAAAATCAAAAGATGGGATTGCCTGTCACTTTAAGGCTGTGGTGTAGATTCCTCCTGGCCACTTACCACAGGTTGACGAAGTTGATAAAACTGGGGGAGAACTCTCTCTCGTCGGAGTTGCAGAGCTGCGGGGGGTCTCCCTTCACCACCTGCGTCAATTGGTCAAATACGCTGTTCCACTTGGGGTACGGGAAGCTTCCGGTGGCCAATTCATACTGCGGGAATGGAGAAGGAGCTGGTGAGGCGGCGAGCCAGGGGGAGGCGCGGGGGCGCACGACGCGCCGAGAGGAGACGAGCCAGGGGGAGGCGCGGGGGCGCACGACGCGCCGACAGGAGGCGAGCCAGGGGGAGGCGCGGGGGCGCACGACGCGCCGACAGGAGGCGAGCCAGGGGGAGGCGCGGGGGCGCACGACGCGCCGACAGGAGGCGAGCCAGGGGGAGGCGCGGGGGCGCACGACGCGCCAACAGGAGGCGAGCCAGGGGGAGGCACGGGGGCGCACGACGCGCCGAGAGGAGGCGAGCCAGGGGGAGGCGCGGGGGCGCACGACGCGCCGACAGGAGGCGAGCCAGGGGGAGGCGCGGGGGCGCACGACGCGCCGACAGGAGGCGAGCCAGGGGGAGGCGCGGGGGCGCACGACGCGCCAACAGGAGGCGAGCCAGGGGGAGGCACGGGGGCGCACGACGCGCCGACAGGAGGCGAGCCAGGGGGAGGCACGGGGGCGCACGACGCGCCGACAGGAGGCGAGCCAGGGGGAGGTGCGGGGGCGCACGACGCGCCGACAGGAGGCGAGCCAGGGGGAGGCGCGGGGGCGCACGACGCGCCAACAGGAGGCGAGCCAGGGGGGGGCGCACGACGCGCCGACAGGAGGCGAGCCAGGGGGAGGCGCGGGGGCGCACGACGCGCCGACAGGAGGCGAGCCAGGGGGAGGCGCGGGGGCGCACGACGCGCCGACAGGAGGCGAGCCAGGGGGAGGCGCGGGGGCGCACGACGCGCCGACAGAAGGTGAGCCAGGGGGAGGCGCGGGGGCGCACGACAGGAGGCGAGCCAGGGGGAAGCGCACGACGCGCCGACAGGAGGCGAGCCAGGGGGAAGCGCGGGGGCGCACGACGCGCCGACAGGAGGCGAGCCAGGGGGAAGCGCGGGGGCGCACGACGCGCCGACAGGAGGCGAGCCAGGGGGAAGCGCGGGGGCGCACGACGCGCCAACAGGAGGCGAGCCAGGGGGAGGCGCGGGGGCGCACGACGCGCCAACAGGAGGCGAGCCAGGGGGAGGCGCGGGGGCGCACGACGCGCCAACAGGAGGCGAGCCAGGGGGAGGCGCGGGGGCGCACGATGCGCCGACAGGAGGCGAGCCAGGGGGAGGCGCGGGGGCGCACGACGCGCCGAGCGGAGACGAGCCAGGGGGAGGCGCGGGGGCGCACGACGCGCCGAGCGGAGACGAGCCAGGGGGAGGCGCGGGGGCGCACGACGCGCCGAGCGGAGACGAGCCAGGGGGAGGCGCACGACGCGCCGAGCGGAGACGAGCCAGGGGGAGGCGCGGGGGCGCATGATGCGCCGACAGGAGGCGAGCCAGGGGGAGGCGCGGGGGCGCACGACGCGCCGAGCGGAGACGAGCCAGGGGGAGGCGCGGGGGCGCACGACGCGCCGAGCGGAGACGAGCCAGGGGGAGGCGCGGGGGCGCACGACGTGCCGACAGGAGACGAGACGGGGAGGCGCGGGGGCGCACGACGCGCCGAGCGGAGACGAGCCAGGGGGAGGCGCACGACGAGCCGAGCGGAGACGAGCCAGGGGGAGGCGCACGACGAGCCGAGCGGAGACGAGCCAGGGGGAGGCGCACGACGAGCCGAGCAGAGACGAGCCAGGGGGAGGATTGGAGGAGGAACAGGGGAAAATGAGGTGCGGGGAAGATCGGAAGAGGCGCAAGGGAGCACGAGGCGCGCGAGAGGAGGCGCGGGTCGGAGGCGAGACAGAACGAGATAAGAGGAGACAACTCACCAGCGTGATGCCGAGGCTCCACACGTCGGAGCGCACGTCGTAGCCTTGTCTGGACGCGCTCGGGTCTATCCTCTCCGGCTACAACAAAAAAAAAAAAGTTAACAAAAAGTTAATAAGAACTTTGAGAACTTTATCCCACGGTGTAATATTAACCCCGTCAGGGTCTCCGCTCCCTGTGGGCTCATTCACCGTCATGGACAATCCTCTGTCACTAAGCCTTCACTCCAGACTGATAAATAAAGTGTAACAAACCCCCAGCTGTAAGAAATACATGGACGGGTGATGAGAATGGTTTGGGAAATTGTGTGGAACTGATGCAAAGCCTAAGTGTTGGCTGTTGAACTACAAGCCCCAGCATGGCCGCCCCTGCAGAACATACACAACATCCTAAAAAGGAGCAGTAATGAATGAGGTGACGGCGCGGTGTAGTGATGACATCAGCCGGTTGGCCTCTGGCGACGCTCCAGTGTAGTGATGGCATCAGCCGGTCGGCCTCTGGCGACGCTCCAGTGTAGTGATGGCATCAGCCGGTCGGCCTCTGGCGACGCTCCAGTGTAGTGATGACATCAGCCGGTTGGCCTCTGGCGACGCTCCAGTGTAGTGATGACATCAGCCGGTTGGCCTCTGGCGACGCTCCAGTGTAGTGATGGCATCAGCCGGTCGGCCTCTGGCGACGCTCCAGCCAGAGTGCAGGATTCCTCCCGACTTTCATCTATTTACGTCTTAAGAGGCAGAAATATGCAGGAAGAGTGAAGACGCGGCTCAGCGATGTGTGCGGGCGGGTGGACCCCACAGGAGCGGCGGGACCTACTCCTGTCACTACCAGAGCTGTACTCACAACGCTGCTGCTTTCCTCACGTCAAACAGGTGACGGAATGGGAAAAAGAAGCGTGAAGGCAGCTGTGGAGGTGGATGGAGACTAATGAGCGCTGGCCCTCGGGGGCCTCCATCCTCCCATAACTGCATGGGCCTAGGGTGGCCTCCATTACCCTCCACACCCATAACCCCGTGAGCCTCAAAGCTCCTCCATCCCTTCATCACTCTGTAGGTGACGATGACCTCCTTTCTGCCCCGGCAGCCCCCTTCCAACCCAGTTGCCCCATTTTCCCCCTCTGGTGGGACCGGACTAGCCCCTTCCCTACTGGTGGGCCTCGGTGACACTTCCATCACAGTGGGCCATGATGGCCTTTCTTGGACAGGAATTACCAACCCTCCCCCGTAACCCCCGGGGTAATGACTTATAAGGTTCCTTTAGAGAAAGGCGACTCCTCCGTCCCGAGCACATTCCAGCTGAGCAGGAATCCCGGCGGCTCCGGCGGTGACATCAGCGGCTCCGGCGGTGACATCAGCCCGTCTGACTCAGCGGCCGGCCATGTCCTCACCCGGATTCCTCAGTGGTTTCGGCTGAGAGAATCCCTCAGTGGGAGGCAGCGAGGGCTACAAGACTGAGCGGCTATAAATAGGGGATGACATAACTTGGGCCGGTGCCCGTGTGACGCCGCATCGTTCCCAGGCTCCGCTCATGTCTACACTTAAATAACCCTAAGAGCATCGAAGAAGAGCGGGGGGGGAAAGGACGGCGCAGGTGAGGGGCGCGGGGGGGGAAAAGTACGGCGCAGGTGAGGGGCGCGGGGGGGGAAACGGACGGCGCAGGTGAGGGGCGCGGGGGGGAAACGGACGGCGCAGGTGAGGGGCGCGGGGGGGGAAACGGACGGCGCAGGTGAGGGGCGCGGAGGGGGAAAAGGACGGCGCAGGTGAGGGGCGCGGGGGGGGAAAAGGACGGCGCAGGTGAGGGGCGCGGGGGGGGGGAAAGGACGGCGCAGGTGAGGGGCGCGGGGGGGGAAAAGGACGGCGCAGGTGAGGGGCGCGGGGGGGGAAAAGGACGGCGCAGGTGAGGGGCGCGGGGGGGGAAACGGACGGCGCAGGTGAGGGGCGCGGGGGGGGAAACGGACGGCGCAGGTGAGGGGCGCGGGGGGGGAAACGGACGGCGCAGGTGAGGGGCGCGGGGGGGGAAACGGACGGCGCAGGTGAGGGGCGCGGGGGGGGAAACGGACGGCGCAGGTGAGGGGCGCGGGGGGGAAACGGACGGCGCAGGTGAGGGGCGCGGGGGGGGAAACGGACGGCGCAGGTGAGGGGCGCGGGGGGGGGAAAAGGACGGCGCAGGTGAGGGGCGCGGGGGGGAAACGGACGGCGCAGGTGAGGGGCGCGGGGGGGGAAACGGACGGCGCAGGTGAGGGGCGCGGGGGGGGAAACGGACGGCGCAGGTGAGGGGCGCGGGGGGGGAAACGGACGGCGCAGGTGAGGGGCGCGGGGGGGAAACGGACGGCGCAGGTGAGGGGCGCGGGGGGGGAAACGGACGGCGCAGGTGAGGGGCGCGGGGGGGGAAACGGACGGCGCAGGTGAGGGGCGCGGGGGGGGGAAACGGACGGCGCAGGTGAGGGGCGCGGGGGGGGAAAACGGACGGCGCAGGTGAGGGGCGCGGGGGGGAAAACGGACGGCGCAGGTGAGGGGCGCGGGGGGGAAACGGACGGCGCAGGTGAGGGGCGCGGGGGGGGAAACGGACGGCGCAGGTGAGGGGCGCGGGGGGGGAAACGGACGGCGCAGGTGAGGGGCGCGGGGGGGGAAAAGGACGGCGCAGGTGAGGGGCGCGGGGGGGAAAAGGACGGAGCAGGTGAGGGGCGCGGGGGGGGGGAAGGACGGAGCAGGTGAGGGGCGCGGGGGGAGAAAAGGACGGAGCAGGTGAGGGGTGAGGGGCGCGGGGGGGGGAAACGGACGGAGCAGGTGAGGGGCGCGGGGGGGGGAAACGGACGGCGCAGGTGAGGGGCGCGGGGGGGGAAACGGACGGAGCAGGTGAGGGGCGCGGGGGGGAAACAGACGGAGCAGGTGAGGGGCGCGGGGGGGAAACGGACGGAGCAGGTGAGGGGCGCGGGGGGGGAAAACGGACGGAGCAGGTGAGGGGCGCGGGGGGGAAAACGGACGGAGCAGGTGAGGGGCGCAGGGGGGAAAACGGACGGAGCAGGTGAGGGGCGCGGGGGGGGAAACGGACGGAGCGGGGGAAAGGGACGGCGCGGGGGGGGAAACGGACGGAGCGGGGGAAAGGGACGGCGCGGGGGGGGAAAGGGACGGCGCGGGGGGGGAAAGGGACGGCGCGGGGGGGAAAGGGACGGCGCGGGGGGGGAAAGGGACGGCGCGGGGGGGGAAAGGGACGGCGCGGGGGGGAAAGGGACGGCGCGGGGGGGGAAAGGGACGGCGCGGGGGGGGAAAGGGACGGCGCGGGGGGGAAAGGGACGGCGCGGGGGGGGAAAGGGACGGCGCGGGGGGGGAAAGGGACGGCGCGGGGGGGGAAAGGGACGGCGCGGGGGGGGAAAGGGACGGCGCGGGGGGGGAAAGGGACGGCGCGGGGGGGAAAGGGACGGCGCGGGGGAAAGGGACGGCGCGAGCTTGGAGCGCAGGGGAAACAGACGGCATGGGCGCAGGAAATGGACAGCGCGGGCTTGGAGTGCAGGGGAAACAGATGGCGAGGGGAGAGGGGGAAACAGATGGCGCAAGCGCGGGGGAAACGGACGGCACGAACTTGGAGTGCAGGGGAAAGGGACGGCATGGGCGCAGGAAATGGACAGCGCGGGCATGTGGTGCGGGGGGAAACAGATGGCGAGGGGGAAACAGACGGCGCGAGCTTGGAGTGCAGGAGAAATAGACAGCATGGGTGCAGGAAACGGAGAGCGCAGGCTTGGGGTGCAGGGGAAACAGATAGCGAGGGGAGAGGGGGAAACAGATGGCGCGAGCGCGGGGGAAACGGACGGCACGAACTTGGAGTGCAGGAGAAATAAATGGCATGGGTGCAGGAAACGGAGAGCGCGGGCTTGGGGTGCGGGGGAAACAGATGGCGAGGGGGAAACGGACGGCACGATCTTGGAGAGAGGAAGAAATGGACGGCGCGATCTTGGAGAGCGGAAGAAACGGACGGCGTGATCTTGGAGAGCGGAAGAAACGGACGGCGCGATCTTGGAGCGCGGAAGAAACAGACGGCACGATCTTGGAGCGCAGGGGAAACGGACAGCGCGGGCTTTGGGCGCGGGGGAAACTGAAGGCGAGGGACTTGTACTCAACACAAGTCGTCAACATTATTATTGCCCCAGGCCCGACACCAGCCCCCCAGGCCTAACTAAGGGGGTGACAAAGGGGGATTGGATTAACAATTTTTTTGCTTTGGATCATGGTGATAGAGTTAATCACCGTGATCAAAAAGAACCAATAGGAAAGGTTCCCCATTGCTGCAGTGTTAATGAATATTGTCGGTCGTTAAGAGCAAGTTATACATTTACAATAAAAAAATAAAAAAAAATAAAACCACAATATATAAAAGTTCTATCAAATTAAAAAAAACAAAAAAAATTTGTGGTCCCAAAATGTCAGGATGAACGGGGGAAGCAAAACACACAACCTTAAAGGGCCAGCAACACCTCATCCAAAGCGGAAGAAAGAGGGAAAACACAACAATAAAGTCACCGAACGGACGACGACGCAACAATCACATAAACGACACTAAAGGATTAGAAAGCGGCTGCAGCTCACCGCCATGTACGGCCGGCAGCCGGCGTCTCTGGTCTTAGCGATGGAGTCCACCAGCTGCCCGCTGATCCCAAAGTCACACAGCTTAATGTTCCCATTCCTGTCCAGAAGGATATTGGAAGGTTTTATATCTGCAATATAAGAACACAATGAGCGCAGCTCCGAAGTATAATACACGAGCGATAATGTAATGTACACAGTGACTGCACCAGCAGAATAGTGAGTGCAGCTCTGGAGTATAATACAGGATGTAACTCAGGATCAGTAATGTAATGTATGTACACAGTGACTGCACCAGCAGAACAGTGAGCGCAGCTCTGGAGTATAATACAGGGTGTAGCTCAGGATCAGTAATGTAATGTATGTACACAGTGACTGCACCAGCAGAGTAGTGAGTGCAGCTCTGGAGTATAATACAGGATGTAACTCAGGATCAGTAATGTAATGTATGTACACAGTGACTGCACCAGCAGAATAGTGAGTGCAGCTCTGGAGTATAATACAGGATGTAACTCAGGATCAGTAATGTAATGTACACAGTGACTGCACCAGCAGAATAGTGAGTGCAGCTGTGGAGTATAATACAGGATGTAACTCAGGATCAGTAATGTAATGTATGTACACAGTGACTGCACCAGCAGAATAGTGAGTGCAGCTCTGGAGTATAATACAGGAGGTAACTCAGGATCAGTAATGTAATGTACACAGTGACTGCACCAGCAGAATAGTGAGTGCAGCTCTGGAGTATAATACAGGATGTAACTCAGGATCAGTAATGTAATGTATGTACACAGTGACTGCACCAGCAGAATAGTGAGTGCAGCTCTGGAGTATAATACAGGATGTAACTCAGGATCAGTAATGTAATGTATTTACACAGTGACTGCACCAGCAGAATAGAGAGTGCAGCTGTGGAGTATAATACAGGATGTAACTCAGGATCAGTAATGTAATGTATGTACACAGTGACTGCACCAGCAGAATAGTGAGTGCAGCTCTGGAGTATAATACAGGAGGTAACTCAGGATCAGTAATGTAATGTACACAGTGACTGCACCAGCAGAATAGTGAGTGCAGCTCTGGAGTATAATACAGGATGTAACTCAGGATCAGTAATGTAATGTATGTACACAGTGACTGCACCAGCAGAATAGTGAGTGCAGCTCTGGAGTATAATACAGGATGTAACTCAGGATCAGTAATGTAATGTATGTACACAGTGACTGCACCAGCAGAACAGTGAGCGCAGCTCTGGAGTATAATACAGGGTGTAGCTCAGGATCAGTAATGTAATGTATGTACACAGTGACTGCTCCAGCAGAATAGTGAGTGCAGCTCTGGAGTATAATACAGGATGTAACTCAGGATCAGTAATGTAATGTATGTACACAGTGACTGCACCAGCAGAACAGTGAGCGCAGCTCTGGAGTATAATACAGGGTGTAGCTCAGGATCAGTAATGTAATGTATGTACACAGTGACTGCTCCAGCAGAATAGTGAGTGCAGCTCTGGAGTATAATACAGGATGTAACTCAGGATCAGTAATGTAATGTATGTACACAGTGACTGCACCAGCAGAACAGTGAGCGCAGCTCTGGAGTATAATACAGGGTGTAGCTCAGGATCAGTAATGTAATGTATGTACACAGTGACTGCTCCAGCAGAATAGTGAGTGCAGCTCTGGAGTATAATACAGGATGTAACTCAGGATCAGTAATGTAATGTATGTGCACAGTGACTGCACCAGCAGAATAGTGAGTGCAGCTCTGGAGTATAATACAGGATGTAACTCAGGATCAGTAATGTAATGTATGTACACAGTGACTGCACCAGCAGAATAGTGAGTGCAGCTCTGGAGTATAATACAGGATGTAACTCAGGATCAGTAATGTAATGTATGTACACAGTGACTGCACCAGCAGAACAGTGAGCGCAGCTCTGGAGTATAATACAGGGTGTAGCTCAGGATCAGTAATGTATGTACACAGTGACTGCTCCAGCAGAATAGTGAGTGCAGCTCTGGAGTATAATACAGGATGTAACTCAGGATCAGTAATGTAATGTATGTGCACAGTGACTGCACCAGCAGAATAGTGAGTGCAGCTCTGGAGTATAATACAGGATGTAACTCAGGATCAGTAATGTAATGTATGTACACAGTGACGGCACCAGCAGAATAGTGAGTGCAGCTCTGGAGTATAATACAGGATGTAACTCAGGATCAGTAATGTAATGTATGTACACAGTGACTGCACCAGCAGAATAGTGAGTGCAGCTCTGGAGTATAATACAGGATGTAACTCAGGATCAGTAATGTAATGTATGTACACAGTGACTGCTCCAGCAGAATAGTGAGTGCAGCTCTGGAGTATAATACAGGATGTAACTCAGGATCAGTAATGTAATGTATGTACACAGTGAATGCACCAGCAGAATAGTGAGTGCAGCTCTGGAGTATAATACAGGAGGTAACTCAGGATCAGTAATGTAATGTATGTACACAGTGACTGCACCAGCAGAATAGTGAGTGCAGCTCTGGAGTATAATACAGGAGGTAACTCAGGATCAGTAATGTAATGTATGTACACAGTGACTGCACCAGCAGAATAGTGAGTGCAGCTCTGGAGTATAATACAGGATGTAACTCAGGATCAGTAATGTAATGTATGTACACAGTGACTGCACCAGCAGAATAGTGAGTGCAGCTCTGGAGTATAATACAGGATGTAACTCAGGATCAGTAATGTATGTACACAGTGACTGCACCAGCAGAATAGTGAGTGCAGCTCTGGAGTATAATACAGGATGTAACTCAGGATCAGTAATGTAATGTATGTGCACAGTGACTGCACCAGCAGAATAGTGAGTGCAGCTCTGGAGTATAATACAGGAGGTAACTCAGGATCAGTAATGTAATGTATGTACACAGTGACTGCACCAGCAGAATAGTGAGTGCAGCTCTGGAGTATAATACAGGAGGTAACTCAGGATCAGTAATGTAATGTATGTACACAGTGACTGCACCAGCAAAATAGTGAGTGCAGCTCTGGGGTATAATACAGGATGTAAGTCAGGATCAGTAATGTAATGTATGTACACAGTGACTGCACCAGCAAAATAGTGAGTGCAGCTCTGGGGTATAATACAGGATGTAAGTCAGGATCAGTAATGTAATGTATGTACACAGTGACTGTACCAGCAGAATAGTGAGTGCAGCTCTGGAGTATAATACAGGATGTAACTCAGGATCAGTAATGTAATGTATGTACACAGTGACTGCACCAGCAGAACAGTGAGTGCAGCTCTGGGGTATAATACAGGATGTAACTCAGGATCAGTAATGTAATGTATGTATACAGTGACTGCACCAGCAGAATAGTGAGTGCAGCACTGGAGTATAATACAGGATGTAACTCAGGATCAGTAATGTAATGTATGTACACAGTGACTGCACCAGCAGAATAGTGAGTGCAGCTCTGGAGTATAATACAGGATGTAACTCAGGATCAGTAATGTAATGTATGTACACAGTGACTGCACCAGCAAAATAGTGAGTGCAGCTCTGGGGTATAATACAGGATGTAAGTCAGGATCAGTAATGTAATGTATGTACACAGTGACTGTACCAGCAGAATAGTGAGTGCAGCTCTGGAGTATAATACAGGATGTAACTCAGGATCAGTAATGTAATGTATGTACACAGTGACTGCACCAGCAGAATAGTGAGTGCAGCTCTGGAGTATAATACAGGAGGTAACTCAGGATCAGTAATGTAATGTATGTACACAGTGACTGCACCAGCAGAATAGAGAGTGCAGCTCTGGAGTATAATACAGTATGTAACTCAGGATCAGTAATGTAATGTATGTACACAGTGACTGCACCAGCAGAATAGTGAGTGCAGCTCTGGAGTATAATACAGGAGGTAACTCAGGATCAGTAATGTAATGTATGTACACAGTGACTGCACCAGCAGAATAGTGAGTGCAGCTCTGGAGTATAATACAGGAGGTAACTCAGGATCAGTAATGTAATGTATGTACACAGTGACTGCACCAGCAGAATAGTGAGTGCAGCTCTGGAGTATAATACAGGAGGTAACTCAGGATCAGTAATGTAATGTATGTACACAGTGACTGCACCAGCAGAATAGTGAGTGCAGCTCTGGAGTATAATACAGGATGTAAGTCAGGATCAGTAATGTAATGTATGTACACAGTGACTGTACCAGCAGAATAGTGAGTGCAGCTCTGGAGTATAATACAGGATGTAACTCAGGATCAGTAATGTAATGTATGTACACAGTGACTGCACCAGCAAAATAGTGAGTGCAGCTCTGGAGTATAATACAAGAGGTAACTCAGGATCAGTAATGTAATGTATGTACACAGTGACTGCACCAGCAGAATAGTGAGTGCAGCTCTGGAGTATAATACAGGATGTAACTCAGGATCAGTAATGTAATGTATGTACACAGTGACTGCACCAGCAGAATAGTGAGTGCAGCTCTGGGGTATAATACAGGATGTAACTCAGGATCAGTAATGTAATGTATGTACACAGTGACTGCACCAGCAGAATAGTGAGTGCAGCTCTGGAGTATAATACAGGATGTAACTCAGGATCAGTAATGTAATGTATGTACACAGTGACTGCACCAGCAGAATAGTGAGTGCAGCTCTGGAGTATAATACAGGATGTAACTCAGGATCAGTAATGTAATGTATGTACACAGTGACTGCACCAGCAGAATAGTGAGTGCAGCTCTGGAGTATAATACAGGATGTAAGTCAGGATCAGTAATGTAATGTATGTACACAGTGACTGTACCAGCAGAATAGTGAGTGCAGCTCTGGAGTATAATACAGGAGGTAACTCAGGATCAGTAATGTAATGTATGTACACAGTGACTGCACCAGCAGAATAGTGAGTGCAGCTCTGGAGTATAATACAGGAGGTAACTCAGGATCAGTAATGTAATGTATGTACACAGTGACTGCACCAGCAGAATAGTGAGTGCAGCTCTGCAGTATAATACAGGAGGTAACTCAGGATCAGTAATGTAATGTATGTACACAGTGACTGCACCAGCAGAATAGTGAGTGCAGCTCTGGAGTATAATACAGGAGGTAACTCAGGATCAGTAATGTAATGTATGTACACAGTGACTGCACCAGCAGAATAGTGAGTGCAGCTCTGGGGTATAATACAGGATGTAACTCAGGATCAGTAATATAATGTATGTACACAGTGACTGCACCAGCAGAATAGTGAGTGCAGCTCTGGAGTATAATACAGGATGTAACTCAGGATCAGTAATGTAATGTATGTACACAGTGACTGCACCAGCAGAATAGTGAGTGCAGCTCTGGAGTATAATACAGGATGTAACTCAGGATCAGTAATGTAATGTATGTACACAGTGACTGCACCAGCAGAATAGTGAGTGCAGCTCTGGAGTATAATACAGGATGTAACTCAGGATCAGTAATGTAATGTATGTACACAGTGACTGCACCAGCAGAATAGTGAGTGCAGCTCTGGAGTATAATACAGGATGTAACTCAGGATCAGTAATGTAATGTATGTACACAGTGACTGCACCAGCAGAATAGTGAGTGCAGCTCTGGAGTATAATACAGGAGGTAACTCAGGATCAGTAATGTAATGTATGTACACAGTGACTGCACCAGCAGAATAGTGAGTGCAGCTCTGGAGTATAATACAGGATGTAACTCAGGATCAGTAATGTAATGTATGTACACAGTGACTGCACCAGCAGAATAGTGAGTGCAGCTCTGGAGTATAATACAGGATGTAACTCAGGATCAGTAATGTAATGTATGTACACAGTGACTGCACCAGCAAAATAGTGAGTGCAGCTCTGGAGTATAATACAGGAGGTAACTCAGGATCAGTAATGTAATGTATGTACACAGTGACTGCACCAGCAGAATAGTGAGTGCAGCTCTGGAGTATAATACAGGATGTAACTCAGGATCAGTAATGTAATGTATGTACACAGTGACTGCACCAGCAAAATAGTGAGTGCAGCTCTGGGGTATAATACAGGATGTAAGTCAGGATCAGTAATGTATGTACACAGTGACTGTACCAGCAGAATAGTGAGTGCAGCTCTGGAGTATAATACAGGAGGTAACTCAGGATCAGTAATGTAATGTATGTACACAGTGACTGCACCAGCAGAATAGTGAGTGCAGCTCTGGAGTATAATACAGGAGGTAACTCAGGATCAGTAATCTAATGTATGTACACAGTGACTGCACCAGCAGAATAGTGAGTGCAGCTCTGGGGTATAATACAGGATGTAACTCAGGATCAGTAATGTAATGTATGTACACAGTGACTGCACCAGCAGAATAGTGAGTGCAGCTCTGGAGTATAATACAGGAGGTAACTCAGGATCAGTAATGTAATGTATGTACACAGTGACTGCACCAGCAGAATAGTGAGTGCAGCTCTGGAGTATAATACAGGAGGTAACTCAGGATCAGTAATGTAATGTATGTACACAGTGACTGCACCAGCAGAATAGTGAGTGCAGCTCTGCAGTATAATACAGGAGGTAACTCAGGATCAGTAATGTAATGTATGTACACAGCGACTGCACCAGCAGAATAGTGAGTGCAGCTCTGGAGTATAATACAGGATGTAACTCAGGATCAGTAATGTAATGTATGTACACAGCGACTGCACCAGCAGAATAGTGAGTGCAGCTCTGGAGTATAATACAGGATGTAACTCAGGATCAGTAATGTAATGTATGTACACAGTGACTGCACCAGCAGAATAGTGAGTGCAGCTCTGGAGTATAATACAGGATGTAACTCAGGATCAGTAATGTAATGTATGTACACAGTGACTGCACCAGCAGAATAGTGAGTGCAGCTCTGGAGTATAATACAGGATGTAACTCAGGATCAGTAATGTAATGTATGTACACAGTGACTGCACCAGCAGAATAGTGAGTGCAGCTCTGGAGTATAATACAGGAGGTAACTCAGGATCAGTAATGTAATGTATGTACACAGTGACTGCACCAGCAGAATAGTGAGTGCAGCTCTGGGGTATAATACAGGAGGTAACTCAGGATCAGTAATGTAATGTATGTACACAGTGACTGCACCAGCAGAATAGTGAGTGCAGCTCTGGAGTATAATACAGAAGGTAACTCAGGATCAGTAATGTAATGTATGTACACAGTGACTGCACCAGCAGAATAGTGAGTGCAGCTCTGGGGTATAATACAGGATGTAACTCAGGATCAGTAATGTAATGTATGTACACAGTGACTGCACCAGCAGAACAGTGAGTGCAGCTCTGGAGTATAATACAGGAGGTAACTCAGGATCAGTAATGTAATGTATGTACACAGTGACTGTACCAGCAGAATAGTGAGTGCAGCTCTGGAGTATAATACAGGAGGTAACTCAGGATCAGTAATGTAATATATATACACAGTGACTGCACCAGCAGAATAGTGAGTGCAGCTCTGGAGTATAATGCAGGATGTAACTCAGGATCAGTAATGTAATGTATGTACACAGTGACTGCACCAGCAGAATAGTGAGTGCAGCTCTGGAGAATAATACAGGATGTAACTCAGGATCAGTAATGTAATGTATGTACACACTGACTGCACCAGCAGAATAGTGAGTGCAGCTCTGGAGTATAATACAGGATGTAACTCAGGATCAGTAATGTAATGTATGTACACCGTGACTTCACCAGCAGAATAGTGAGTGCAGCTCTGGAGTATAATACAGGATGTAAGTCAGGATCAGTAATGTAATGTATGTACACAGTGACTGTACCAGCAGAATAGTGAGTGCAGCTCTGGAGTATAATACAGGAGGTAACTCAGGATCAGTAATGTAATGTATGTACACAGTGACTGCACCAGCAGAATAGTGAGTGCAGCTCTGGGGTATAATACAGGATGTAAGTCAGGATCAGTAATGTAATGTATGTACACAGTGACTGTACCAGCAGAATAGTGAGTGCAGCTCTGGAGTATAATACAGGATGTAAGTCAGGATCAGTAATGTAATGTATGTACACAGTGACTGTACCAGCAGAATAGTGAGTGCAGCTCTGGAGTATAATACAGGATGTAAGTCAGGATCAGTAATGTAATGTATGTACACAGTGACTGTACCAGCAGAATAGTGAGTGCAGCTCTGGAGTATAATACAGGAGGTAACTCAGGATCAGTAATGTAATGTATGTACACAGTGACTGCACCAGCAGAATAGTGAGTGCAGCTCTGGGGTATAATACAGGATGTAACTCAGGATCAGTAATGTAATGTATGTACACAGTGACTGCACCAGCAGAATAGTGAGTGCAGCTCTGGAGTATAATACAGGAGGTAACTCAGGATCAGTAATGTAATGTATGTACACAGTGACTGCACCAGCAGAATAGTGAGTGCAGCTCTGGAGTATAATACAGGATGTAACTCAGGATCAGTAATGTATGTACACAGTGACTGCACCAGGAGAATAGTGAGTGCAGCTCTGGAGTATAATACAGGATGTAACTCAGGATCAGTAATGTAATGTATGTACACAGTGACTGCACCAGGAGAATAGTGAGTGCAGCTCTGGAGTATAATACAGGATGTAACTCAGGATCAGTAATGTAATGTATGTACACAGTGACTGCACCAGCAAAACAGTGAGTGCAGCTCTGGGGTATAATACAGGAGGTAACTCAGGATCAGTAATGTAATGTATGTACACAGTGACTGCACCAGCAGAATAGTGAGTGCAGCTCTGGAGTATAATACAGGATGTAACTCAGGATCAGTAATGTAATGTATGTACACAGTGACTGCACCAGCAGAATAGTGAGTGCAGCTCTGGGGTATAATACAGGATGTAACTCAGGATCAGTAATGTAATGTATGTACACAGTGACTGCACCAGCAGAATAGTGAGTGCAGCTCTGGAGTATAATACAGGATGTAACTCAGGATCAGTAATGTAATGTATGTACACAGTGACTGCACCAGCAAAATAGTGAGTGCAGCTCTGGGGTATAATACAGGAGGTAACTCAGGATCAGTAATGTAATGTATGTACACAGTGACTGCACCAGCAGAATAGTGAGTGCAGCTCTGGGGTATAATACAGGATGTAACTCAGGATCAGTAATGTAATGTATATACACAGTGACTGCACCAGCAGAATAGTGAGTGCAGCTCTGGAGTATAATACAGGATGTAACTCAGGATCAGTAATGTAATGTATGTACACAGTGACTGCACCAGGAGAATAGTGAGTGCAGCTCTGGAGTATAATACAGGATGTAACTCAGGATCAGTAATGTAATGTATGTACACAGTGACTGCACCAGCAGAATAGTGAGTGCAGCTCTGGAGTATAATACAGGATGTAACTCAGGATCAGTAATGTAATGTATATACACAGTGACTGCACCAGCAAAATAGTGAGTGCAGCTCTGGGGTATAATACAGGAGGTAACTCAGGATCAGTAATGTAATGTATGTACACAGTGACTGCACCAGCAGAATAGTGAGTGCAGCTCTGGGGTATAATACAGGATGTAACTCAGGATCAGTAATGTAATGTATATACACAGTGACTGCACCAGCAGAATAGTGAGTGCAGCTCTGGGTATAATACAGGAGGTAACTCAGGATCAGTAATGTAATGTATATACACAGTGACTGCACCAGCAGAATAGTGAGTGCAGCTCTGGAGTATAATACAGGATGTAAGTCAGGATCAGTAATGTAATGTATGTACACAGTGACTGTACCAGCAGAATAGTGAGTGCAGCTCTGGAGTATAATACAGGAGGTAACTCAGGATCAGTAATGTAATGTATGTACACAGTGACTGCACCAGCAGAATAGTGAGTGCAGCTCTGGGGTATAATACAGGAGGTAACTCAGGATCAGTAATGTAATGTATGTACACAGTGACTGCACCAGCAGAATAGTGAGTGCAGCTCTGGGGTATAATACAGGATGTAACTCAGGATCAGTAATGTAATGTATATACACAGTGACTGCACCAGCAGAATAGTGAGTGCAGCTCTGGGTATAATACAGGAGGTAACTCAGGATCAGTAATGTAATGTATATACACAGTGACTGCACCAGCAGAATAGTGAGTGCAGCTCTGGAGTATAATACAGGATGTAAGTCAGGATCAGTAATGTAATGTATGTACACAGTGACTGTACCAGCAGAATAGTGAGTGCAGCTCTGGAGTATAATACAGGAGGTAACTCAGGATCAGTAATGTAATGTATGTACACAGTGACTGCACCAGCAGAATAGTGAGTGCAGCTCTGGAGTATAATACAGGAGGTAACTCAGGATCAGTAATGTAATGTATGTACACAGTGACTGCACCAGCAGAATAGTGAGTGCAGCTCTGGAGTATAATACAGGAGGTAACTCAGGATCAGTAATGTAATGTATGTACACAGTGACTGCACCAGCAGAATAGTGAGTGCAGCTCTGGAGTATAATACAGGATGTAACTCAGGATCAGTAATGTATGTACACAGTGACTGCACCAGCAGAATAGTGAGTGCAGCTCTGGGGTATAATACAGGATGTAACTCAGGATCAGTAATGTAATGTATGTACACAGTGACTGCACCAGCAGAATAGTGAGTGCAGCTCTGGAGTATAATACAGGAGGTAACTCAGGATCAGTAATGTAATGTATGTACACAGTGACTGCACCAGCAGAATAGTGAGTGCTGCTCTGGAGTATAATACAGGATGTAACTCAGGATCAGTAATGTAATGTATGTACACAGTGACTGCACCAGCAGAATAGTGAGTGTAGCTCTGGAGTATAATACAGGAGGTAACTAAGGATCAGTAATGTATGTACACAGTGACTGCACCAGCAGAATAGTGAGTGCAGCTCTGGAGTATAATACAGGATGTAACTCAGGATCAGTAATGTATGTACACAGTGACTGCACCAGCAGAATAGTGAGTGCAGTTCTGGAGTATAATACAGGAGGTAACTCAGGATCAGTAATGTAATGTATATACACAGTGACTGCACCAGCAGAATAGTGAGTGCAGCTCTGGGGTATAATACAGGAGGTAACTCAGGATCAGTAATGTAATGTATATACACAGTGACTGCACCAGCAGAATAGTGAGTGCAGCTCTGGAGTATAATACAGGATGTAACTCAGGATCAGTAATGTAATGTATGTACACAGTGACTGCACCAGCAGAATAGTGAGTGCAGTTCTGGAGTATAATACAGGAGGTAACTCAGGATCAGTAATGTATATACACAGTGACTGCACCAGCAGAATAGTGAGTGCAGCTCTGGAGTATAATACAGGATGTAACTCAGGATCAGTAATGTAATGTATGTACACAGTGACTGCACCAGCAGAATAGTGAGTGCAGCTCTGGGGTATAATACAGGAGGTAACTCAGGATCAGTAATGTAATGTATGTACACAGTGACTGCACCAGCAGAATAGTGAGTGCAGCTCTGGAGTATAATACAGGAGGTAACTCAGGATCAGTAATGTAATGTATGTACACAGTGACTGCACCAGCAGAATAGTGAGTGCAGCTCTGGAGTATAATACAGGATGTAACTCAGGATCAGTAATGTAATGTATGTACACAGTGACTGCACCAGCAGAATAGTGAGTGCAGCTCTGGGGTATAATACAGGATGTAACTCAGGATCAGTAATGTAATGTATGTAAACAGTGACTGCACCAGCAGAATAGTGAGTGCAGCTCTGGAGTATAATACAGGATGTAACTCAGTATCAGTAATGTAATGTATGTACACAGTGACTGCACCAGCAGAATAGTGAGTGCAGCTCTGGAGTATAATACAGGATGTAACTCAGGATCAGTAATGTAATGTATGTACACAGTGACTGCACCAGCAGAATAGTGAGTGCAGCTCTGGGGTATAATACAGGAGGTAACTCAGGATCAGTAATGTAATGTATGTACACAGTGACTGCACCAGCAGAATAGTGAGTGCAGCTCTGGAGTATAATACAGGATGTAACTCAGGATCAGTAATGTAATGTATGTACACAGTGACTGCACCAGCAGAATAGTGAGTGCAGCTCTGGGGTATAATACAGGAGGTAACTCAGGATCAGTAATGTAATGTATGTACACAGTGACTGCACCAGCAGAATAGTGAGTGCAGCTCTGGGGTATAATACAGGAGGTAACTCAGGATCAGTAATGTAATGTATGTACACAGTGACTGCACCAGCAGAATAGTGAGTGCAGCTCTGGAGTATAATACAGGAGGTAACTCAGGATCAGTAATATAATGTATGTACACAGTGACTGCACCAGCAGAATAGTGAGTGCAGCTCTGGAGTATAATAATACAGGAGGTAACTCAGGATCAGTAATGTAAAGTATGTACACAGTGACTGCACCAGCAGAACAGTGAGTGCAGCTCTGGAGTATAATACAGGCGGTAACTCAGGACCAGTAATGTATGTACACAGTGACTGCACCAGCAAAATAGTGAGTGCAGCTGTGGAGTATAATACAGGATGTAACTCAGGATCAGTAATGTAATGTATGTACACAGTGACTGCACCAGCAGAATAGTGAGTGCAGCTCTGGGGTATAATACAGGAGGTAACTCAGGATCAGTAATGTAATGTATGTACACAGTGACTGCACCAGCAGAATAGTGAGTGCAGCTCTGGAGTATAATACAGGAGGTAACTCAGGATCAGTAATATAATGTATGTACACAGTGACTGCACCAGCAGAATAGTGAGTGCAGCTCTGGAGTATAATAATACAGGAGGTAACTCAGGATCAGTAATGTAAAGTATGTACACAGTGACTGCACCAGCAGAACAGTGAGTGCAGCTCTGGAGTATAATACAGGATGTAACTCAGGATCAGTAATGTAATGTATGTACACAGTGACTGCACCAGCAGAATAGTGAGTGCAGCTGTGGAGTATAATACAGGATGTAACTCAGGATCAGTAATGTAATGTATGTACACAGTGACTGCACCAGCAGAATAGTGAGTGCAGCTCTGGAGTATAATACAGGAGGTAACTCAGGATCAGTAATGTATGTACACAGTGACTCCACCAGCAGAATAGTGAGTGCAGCTCTGGAGTATAATACAGGATGTAACTCAGGATCAGTAATGTAATGTATGTACACAGTGACTGCACCAGCAGAATAGTGAGTGCAGCTCTGGGGTATAATACAGGAGGTAACTCAGGATCAGTAATGTAATGTATGTACACAGTGACTGCACCAGCAGAATAGTGAGTGCAGCTCTGGAGTATAATACAGGAGGTAACTCAGGATCAGTAATGTAATGTATGTACACAGTGACTGCACCAGCAGAATAGTGAGTGCAGCTCTGGAGTATAATACAGGATGTAACTCAGGATCAGTAATGTAATGTATGTACACAGTGACTGCACCAGCAGAATAGTGAGTGCAGCTCTGGAGTATAATACAGGAGGTAACTCAGGATCAGTAATGTAATGTATGTAGACAGTGACTGCACCAGCAGAATAGTGAGTGCAGCTCTGGAGTATAATACAGGAGGTAACTCAGGATCAGTAATGTAAAGTATGTACACGGTGACTGCACCAGCAGAATAGTGAGTGCAGCTCTGGAGTATAATACAGGAGGTAACTCAGGATCAGTAATGTAATGTATGTACACAGTGACGGCACCAGCAGAATAGTGAGTGCAGCTCTGGAGTATAATACAGGAGGTAACTCAGGATCAGTAATGTAATGTATGTACACAGTGACTGCACCAGCAGAATAGTGAGTGCAGCTCTGGAGTATAATACAGGATGTAACTCAGGATCAGTAATGTAATGTATGTACACAGTGACTGCACCAGCAGAATAGTGAGTGCAGCTCTGGAGTATAATACCGGAGTTAACTCAGGATCAGTAATGTAATGTATGTACACAGTGACTGCACCAGCAAAATAGTGAGTGCAGCTCTGGGGTATAATACAGGAGGTAACTCAGGATCAGTAATGTAATGTATGTACACAGTGACTGCACCAGCAGAATAGTGAGTGCAGCTCTGGAGTATAATACAGGAGGTAACTCAGGATCAGTAATATAATGTATGTACACAGTGACTGCACCAGCAGAATAGTGAGTGCAGCTCTGGAGTATAATAATACAGGAGGTAACTCAGGATCAGTAATGTAAAGTATGTACACAGTGACTGCACCAGCAGAACAGTGAGTGCAGCTCTGGAGTATAATACAGGATGTAACTCAGGATCAGTAATGTAATGTATGTACACAGTGACTGCACCAGCAGAATAGTGAGTGCAGCTGTGGAGTATAATACAGGATGTAACTCAGGATCAGTAATGTAATGTATGTACACAGTGACTGCACCAGCAGAATAGTGAGTGCAGCTCTGGAGTATAATACAGGAGGTAACTCAGGATCAGTAATGTATGTACACAGTGACTCCACCAGCAGAATAGTGAGTGCAGCTCTGGAGTATAATACAGGATGTAACTCAGGATCAGTAATGTAATGTATGTACACAGTGACTGCACCAGCAGAATAGTGAGTGCAGCTCTGGGGTATAATACAGGAGGTAACTCAGGATCAGTAATGTAATGTATGTACACAGTGACTGCACCAGCAGAATAGTGAGTGCAGCTCTGGAGTATAATACAGGAGGTAACTCAGGATCAGTAATGTAATGTATGTACACAGTGACTGCACCAGCAGAATAGTGAGTGCAGCTCTGGAGTATAATACAGGATGTAACTCAGGATCAGTAATGTAATGTATGTACACAGTGACTGCACCAGCAGAATAGTGAGTGCAGCTCTGGAGTATAATACAGGAGGTAACTCAGGATCAGTAATGTAATGTATGTAGACAGTGACTGCACCAGCAGAATAGTGAGTGCAGCTCTGGAGTATAATACAGGAGGTAACTCAGGATCAGTAATGTAAAGTATGTACACGGTGACTGCACCAGCAGAATAGTGAGTGCAGCTCTGGAGTATAATACAGGAGGTAACTCAGGATCAGTAATGTAATGTATGTACACAGTGACGGCACCAGCAGAATAGTGAGTGCAGCTCTGGAGTATAATACAGGAGGTAACTCAGGATCAGTAATGTAATGTATGTACACAGTGACTGCACCAGCAGAATAGTGAGTGCAGCTCTGGAGTATAATACAGGATGTAACTCAGGATCAGTAATCTAATGTATGTACACAGTGACTGCACCAGCAGAATAGTGAGTGCAGCTCTGGAGTATAATACAGGATGTAACTCAGGATCAGTAATGTAAAGTATGTACACGGTGACTGCAGCAGCAGAATAGAGTGCAGCTCTGGAGTATAATACAGGAGGTAACTCAGGATCAGTAATGTAATGTATGTACACAGTGACGGCACCAGCAGAATAGTGAGTGCAGCTCTGGAGTATAATACAGGATGTAACTCAGGATCAGTAATGTATGTAGACAGTGACTGCACCAGCAGAATAGTGAGTGCAGCTCTGGAGTATAATACAGGAGGTAACTCAGGATCAGTAATGTAATGTATGTACACAGTGACTGCACCAGCAGAATAGTGAGTGCAGCTCTGGAGTATAATACAGGATGTAACTCAGGATCAGTAATGTAATGTATGTAGACAGTGACTGCACCAGAAGAATAGTGAGTGCAGCTCTGGGTTATAATACAGGATGTAACTCAGTATCAGTAATGTAATGTATGTACACAGTGACTGCACCAGCAGAATAGTGAGTGCAGCTCTGGAGTATAATACAGGAGGTAACTCAGTATCAGTAATGTAATGTATGTACACAGTGACTGCACCAGCAGAATAGTGAGTGCAGCTCTGGAGTATAATACAGGAGGTAACTCAGGATCAGTAATGTAATGTATGTACACAGTGCTTGCACCAGCAGAATAGTGAGTGCAGCTCTGGAGTATAATACAGGATGTAACTCAGGATCACTAATGTAATGTATGTACACAGTGACTGCACCAGCAGAATAGTGAGTGCAGCTCTGGGGTATAATACAGGATGTAACTCAGTATCAGTAATGTAATGTATGTACACAGTGACTGCACCAGCAGAATAGTGAGTGCAGCTCTGGAGTATAATACAGGATGTAACTCAGGATCAGTAATGTAATGTATGTACACAGTGACTGCACCAGCAGAATAGTGAGTGCAGCTCTGGAGTATAATACAGGATGTAACTCAGGATCACTAATGTAATGTATGTACACAGTGACTGCACCAGCAGAATAGTGAGTGCAGCTCTGGGGTATAATACAGGATGTAACTCAGTATCAGTAATGTAATGTATGTACACAGTGACTGCACCAGCAGAATAGTGAGTGCAGCTCTGGAGTATAATACAGGATGTAACTCATGATCAGTAATGTAATGTATGTACACAGTGACTGCACCAGCAGAATAGTGAGCGCAGCTCTGGAGTATAATACAGGAGGTAACTCAGGATCAGTAATGTAATGTATGTACACAGTGACTGCACCAGCAAAATAGTGAGTGCAGCTCTGGAGTATAATAATACAGGATGTAACTCAGGATCAGTAATGTAATATATGTACACAGTGACTGCACCAGCAGAATAGTGAGTGCAGCTCTGGAGTATAATACAGGATGTAACTCAGGATCAGTAATGTAATGTCTGTACACAGTGACTGCACCAGCAGAATAGTGAGTGCAGCTCTGGAGTATAATACAGGAGGTAACTCAGGATCAGTAATGTATGTACACAGTGACTGCACCAGCAGAATAGTGAGTGCAGCTCTGGAGTATAATACAGGAGGTAACTCAGGATCAGTAATGTAATGTATGTACACAGTGACTACACCAGCAGAATAGTGAGTGCAGCTCTGGAGTATAATACAGGAGGTAACTCAGGATCAGTAATGTAATGTATGTACACAGTGACGGCACCAGCAGAATAGTGAGTGCAGCTCTGGGGTATAATACAGGATGTAACTCAGGATCAGTAATGTAATGTATATACACAGTGACTGCACCAGCAGAATAGTGAGCGCAGCTCTGGAGTATAATACAGGATGTAACTCAGGATCAGTAATGTAATGTATGTACACAGTGACTGCACCAGCAGAATAGTGAGCGCAGCTCTGGAGTATAATACAGGATGTAACTCAGGATCAGTAATGTATGTACACAGTGACTGCACCAGCAGAATAGTGAGTGCAGTTCTGGGGTATAATACAGGAGGTAACTCAGGATCAGTAATGTAATGTATATACACAGTGACTGCACCAGCAGAATAGTGAGTGCAGCTCTGGAGTATAATACAGGATGTAACTCAGGATCAGTAATGTAATGTATGTACACAGTGACTGCACCAGCAGAATAGTGAGTGCAGCTCTGGAGTATAATACAGGAGGTAACTCAGGATCAGTAATGTAATGTATATACACAGTGACTGCACCAGCAGAATAGTGAGTGCAGCTCTGGGGTATAATACAGGATGTAACTCAGGATCAGTAATGTAATGTATGTACTCAGTGACTGCACCAGCAGAATAGTGAGTGCAGCTCTGGAGTATAATACAGGAGGTAACTCAGGATCAGTAATGTAATGTATATACACAGTGACTGCACCAGCAGAATAGTGAGTGCAGCTCTGGGGTATAATACAGGAGGTAACTCAGGATCAGTAATGTAATGTATATACACAGTGACTGCACCAGCAGAATAGTGAGTGCAGCTCTGGAGTATAATACAGGATGTAACTCAGGATCAGTAATGTAATGTATGTACACAGTGACTGCACCAGCAGAATAGTGAGTGCAGCTCTGGAGTATAATACAGGATGTAACTCAGGATCAGTAATGTAATGTATGTACACAGTGACTGCACCAGCAGAATAGTGAGTGCAGCTCTGGGGTATAATACAGGAGGTAACTCAGGATCAGTAATGTAATGTATGTACACAGTGACTGCACCAGCAGAATAGTGAGTGCAGCTCTGGAGTATAATACAGGAGGTAACTCAGGATCAGTAATGTAATGTATATACACAGTGACTGCACCAGCAGAATAGTGAGTGCAGCTCTGGGGTATAATACAGGAGGTAACTCAGGATCAGTAATGTAATGTATATACACAGTGACTGCACCAGCAGAATAGTGAGTGCAGCTCTGGAGTATAATACAGGATGTAACTCAGGATCAGTAATGTAATGTATGTACACAGTGACTGCACCAGCAGAATAGTGAGTGCAGCTCTGGAGTATAATACAGGAGGTAACTCAGGATCAGTAATATAATGTATGTACACAGTGACTGCACCAGCAGAATAGTGAGTGCAGCTCTGGAGTATAATAATACAGGAGGTAACTCAGGATCAGTAATGTAAAGTATGTACACAGTGACTGCACCAGCAGAACAGTGAGTGCAGCTCTGGAGTATAATACAGGCGGTAACTCAGGACCAGTAATGTATGTACACAGTGACTGCACCAGCAAAATAGTGAGTGCAGCTGTGGAGTATAATACAGGATGTAACTCAGGATCAGTAATGTAATGTATGTACACAGTGACTGCACCAGCAGAATAGTGAGTGCAGCTCTGGAGTATAATACCGGAGTTAACTCAGGATCAGTAATGTAATGTATGTACACAGTGACTGCACCAGCAAAATAGTGAGTGCAGCTCTGGGGTATAATACAGGAGGTAACTCAGGATCAGTAATGTAATGTATGTACACAGTGACTGCACCAGCAGAATAGTGAGTGCAGCTCTGGAGTATAATACAGGAGGTAACTCAGGATCAGTAATATAATGTATGTACACAGTGACTGCACCAGCAGAATAGTGAGTGCAGCTCTGGAGTATAATAATACAGGAGGTAACTCAGGATCAGTAATGTAAAGTATGTACACAGTGACTGCACCAGCAGAACAGTGAGTGCAGCTCTGGAGTATAATACAGGATGTAACTCAGGATCAGTAATGTAATGTATGTACACAGTGACTGCACCAGCAGAATAGTGAGTGCAGCTGTGGAGTATAATACAGGATGTAACTCAGGATCAGTAATGTAATGTATGTACACAGTGACTGCACCAGCAGAATAGTGAGTGCAGCTCTGGAGTATAATACAGGAGGTAACTCAGGATCAGTAATGTAATGTATGTACACAGTGACTGCACCAGCAGAATAGTGAGTGCAGCTCTGGAGTATAATACAGGATGTAACTCAGGATCAGTAATGTAATGTATGTACACAGTGACTGCACCAGCAGAATAGTGAGTGCAGCTCTGGAGTATAATACAGGAGGTAACTCAGGATCAGTAATGTAATGTATGTACACAGTGACTGCACCAGCAGAATAGTGAGTGCAGCTCTGGAGTATAATACAGGAGGTAACTCAGGATCAGTAATGTAAAGTATGTACACGGTGACTGCACCAGCAGAATAGTGAGTGCAGCTCTGGAGTATAATACAGGAGGTAACTCAGGATCAGTAATGTAATGTATGTACACAGTGACGGCACCAGCAGAATAGTGAGTGCAGCTCTGGAGTATAATACAGGAGGTAACTCAGGATCAGTAATGTAATGTATGTACACAGTGACTGCACCAGCAGAATAGTGAGTGCAGCTCTGGAGTATAATACAGGATGTAACTCAGGATCAGTAATCTAATGTATGTACACAGTGACTGCACCAGCAGAATAGTGAGTGCAGCTCTGGAGTATAATACAGGATGTAACTCAGGATCAGTAATGTAAAGTATGTACACGGTGACTGCAGCAGCAGAATAGAGTGCAGCTCTGGAGTATAATACAGGAGGTAACTCAGGATCAGTAATGTAATGTATGTACACAGTGACGGCACCAGCAGAATAGTGAGTGCAGCTCTGGAGTATAATACAGGATGTAACTCAGGATCAGTAATGTAATGTATGTACACAGTGACGGCACCAGCAGAATAGTGAGTGCAGCTCTGGAGTATAATACAGGATGTAACTCAGGATCAGTAATGTAATGTATGTAGACAGTGACTGCACCAGCAGAATAGTGAGTGCAGCTCTGGAGTATAATACAGGAGGTAACTCAGGATCAGTAATGTAATGTATGTACACAGTGACGGCACCAGCAGAATAGTGAGTGCAGCTCTGGAGTATAATACAGGATGTAACTCAGGATCAGTAATGTAATGTATGAAGACAGTGACTGCACCAGAAGAATAGTGAGTGCAGCTCTGGGTTATAATACAGGATGTAACTCAGTATCAGTAATGTAATGTATGTACACAGTGACTGCACCAGCAGAATAGTGAGTGCAGCTCTGGAGTATAATACAGGAGGTAACTCAGTATCAGTAATGTAATGTATGTACACAGTGACTGCACCAGCAGAATAGTGAGTGCAGCTCTGGAGTATAATACAGGAGGTAACTCAGGATCAGTAATGTAATGTATGTACACAGTGCTTGCACCAGCAGAATAGTGAGTGCAGCTCTGGAGTATAATACAGGATGTAACTCAGGATCACTAATGTAATGTATGTACACAGTGACTGCACCAGCAGAATAGTGAGTGCAGCTCTGGGGTATAATACAGGATGTAACTCAGTATCAGTAATGTAATGTATGTACACAGTGACTGCAGCTCTGGAGTATAATACAGGATGTAACTCAGGATCAGTAATGTAATGTATGTACACAGTGACTGCACCAGCAGAATAGTGAGTGCAGCTCTGGAGTATAATACAGGATGTAACTCAGGATCACTAATGTAATGTATGTACACAGTGACTGCACCAGCAGAATAGTGAGTGCAGCTCTGGGGTATAATACAGGATGTAACTCAGTATCAGTAATGTAATGTATGTACACAGTGACTGCACCAGCAGAATAGTGAGTGCAGCTCTGGAGTATAATACAGGATGTAACTCATGATCAGTAATGTAATGTATGTACACAGTGACTGCACCAGCAAAATAGTGAGTGCAGCTCTGGAGTATAATACAGGATGTAACTCAGGATCAGTAATGTAATATATGTACACAGTGACTGCACCAGCAGAATAGTGAGTGCAGCTCTGGAGTATAATACAGGATGTAACTCAGGATCAGTAATGTAATGTCTGTACACAGTGACTGCACCAGCAGAATAGTGAGTGCAGCTCTGGAGTATAATACAGGAGGTAACTCAGGATCAGTAATGTATGTACACAGTGACTGCACCAGCAGAATAGTGAGTGCAGCTCTGGAGTATAATACAGGAGGTAACTCAGGATCAGTAATGTAATGTATGTACACAGTGACTACACCAGCAGAATAGTGAGTGCAGCTCTGGAGTATAATACAGGAGGTAACTCAGGATCAGTAATGTAATGTATGTACACAGTGACGGCACCAGCAGAATAGTGAGTGCAGCTCTGGGGTATAATACAGGATGTAACTCAGGATCAGTAATGTAATGTATATACACAGTGACTGCACCAGCAGAATAGTGAGCGCAGCTCTGGAGTATAATACAGGATGTAACTCAGGATCAGTAATGTAATGTATGTACACAGTGACTGCACCAGCAGAATAGTGAGCGCAGCTCTGGAGTATAATACAGGATGTAACTCAGGATCAGTAATGTATGTACACAGTGACTGCACCAGCAGAATAGTGAGTGCAGCTCTGGAGTATAATACAGGAGGTAACTCAGGATCAGTAATGTAATGTATGTACACAGTGACTGCACCAGCAGAATAGTGAGTGCAGCTCTGGAGGATAATACAGGAGGTAACTCCGGATCAGTAATGTAATGTATGTACACAGTGACTGCACCAGCAGAATAGTGAGTGCAGCTCTGGAGTATAATACCGGAGTTAACTCAGGATCAGTAATGTATGTACACAGTGACTCCACCAGCAGAATAGTGAGTGCAGCTCTGGAGTATAATACAGGATGTAACTCAGGATCAGTAATGTATGTACACAGTGACTCCACCAGCAGAATAGTGAGTGCAGCTCTGGAGTATAATACAGGAGGTAACTCAGGATCAGTAATGTAATGTATGTACACAGTGACGGCACCAGCAGAATAGTGAGTGCAGCTCTGGAGGATAATACAGGAGGTAACTCAGGATCAGTAATATAATGTATGTACACAGTGACTGCACCAGCAGAATAGTGAGTGCAGCTCTGGGGTATAATACAGGAGGTAACTCAGGATCAGTAATGTAATGTATGTGCACAGTGACTGCACCAGCAGAATAGTGAGTGCAGCTCTGGGGTATAATACAGGAGGTAACTCAGGATCAGTAATGTAATGTATGTACACAGTGACTGCACCAGCAGAATAGTGAGTGCAGCTCTGGAGTATAATACAGGAGGTAACTCAGGATCAGTAATGTAATGTATGTACACAGTGACTGCACCAGCAGAATAGTGAGTGCTGCTCTGGAGTATAATACAGGATGTAACTCAGGATCAGTAATGTAATGTATGTACACAGTGACTGCACCAGCAGAATAGTGAGTGTAGCTCTGGAGGATAATACAGGAGGTAACTCAGGATCAGTAATATAATGTATGTACACAGTGACTGCACCAGCAGAATAGTGAGTGCAGCTCTGGAGTATAATACAGGAGGTAACTCAGGATCAGTAATGTAATATATGTACACAGTGACTGCACCAGCAGAATAGTGAGTGCAGCTCTGGAGTATAATACAGGATGTAACTCAGGATCAGTAATGTAATGTATGTACACAGTGACTGCACCAGCAGAATAGTGAGTGCAGCTCTGGAGTATAATACAGGATGTAACTCAGGATCAGTAATGTATGTACACAGTGACTGCACCAGCAGAATAGTGAGTGCAGCTCTGGAGTATAATACAGGATGTAACTCAGGATCAGTAATGTAATGTATGTACACAGTGACTGCACCAGCAGAATAGTGAGTGCAGCTCTGGAGTATAATACAGGATGTAACTCAGGATCAGTAATGTAATGTATGTACACAGTGACTGCACCAGCAGAATAGTGAGTGCAGCTCTGGAGTATAATACAGGAGGTAACTCAGGATCAGTAATGTAATGTATGTACACAGTGCTTGCACCAGCAGAATAGTGAGTGCAGCTCTGGAGTATAATACAGGATGTAACTCAGGATCACTAATGTAATGTATGTACACAGTGACTGCACCAGCAGAATAGTGAGTGCAGCTCTGGGGTATAATACAGGATGTAACTCAGTATCAGTAATGTAATGTATGTACACAGTGACTGCACCAGCAGAATAGTGAGTGCAGCTCTGGAGTATAATACAGGATGTAACTCAGGATCAGTAATGTAATGTATGTACACAGTGACTGCACCAGCAGAATAGTGAGTGCAGCTCTGGAGTATAATACATTACATTACTGATCCTGAGTTCCCTCCTGTATTATACTCCAGAGCTGCACTCACTATTCTGCTGGTGGAGTCACTGTGTACATACATTACATTACTGATCCTGAGTTACATCCTGTATTATACCCCAGAGCTGCACTCACTATTCTGCTGGTGCAGTCACTGTGTACATACATTACATTACTGATCCTGAGTTACATCCTGTATTATACCCCAGAGCTGCACTCACTATTCTGCTGGTGCCGTCACTGTGTACATACATTACATTACTGATCCTGAGTTACATCCTGTATTATACTCCAGAGCTGCACTCACTATTCTGCTGGTGCAGTCACTGTGTACATACATTACATTACTGATCCTGAGTTACCTCCTGTATCATACTCCAGAGCTGCACTCACTATTCTGCTGGTGCAGTCACTGTGTACATACATTACTGATCCTGAGTTACATCCTGTATTATACTCCAGAGCTGCACTCACTATTCTGCTGGTGCAGTCACTGTGTACAGACATTACATTACTCATCCTGAGTTACATCCTGTATTATACTCCAGAGCTGCACTCACTATTCTGCTGGTGCAGTCACTGTGTACATACATTACATTACTGATCCTGAGTTACACCCTGTATGTACACAGTGACTGCACCAGCAGAATAGTGAGTGCAGCTCTGGAGTATAATACAGGATGTAACTCATGATCAGTAATGTAATGTATGTACACAGTGACTGCACCAGCAGAATAGTGAGTGCTGCTCTGGAGTATAATACAGGATGTAACTCAGGATCAGTAATGTAATGTATGTACACAGTGACTGCACCAGCAGAATAGTGAGCGCAGCTCTGGAGTATAATACAGGATGTAACTCAGGATCAGTAATGTATGTACACAGTGACTGCACCAGCAGAATAGTGAGTGCAGCTCTGGAGTATAATACAGGATGTAACTCAGGATCAGTAATGTAATGTCTGTACACAGTGACTGCACCAGCAGAATAGTGAGTGCAGCTCTGGAGTATAATACAGGATGTAACTCAGGATCAGTAATGTAATATATGTACACAGTGACTGCACCAGCAGAATAGTGAGTGCAGCTCTGGAGTATAATACAGGATGTAACTCAGGATCAGTAATGTAATGTCTGTACACAGTGACTGCACCAGCAGAATAGTGAGTGCAGCTCTGGAGTATAATACAGGAGGTAACTCAGGATCAGTAATGTATGTACACAGTGACTGCACCAGCAGAATAGTGAGTGCAGCTCTGGAGTATAATACAGGAGGTAACTCAGGATCAGTAATGTAATGTATGTACACAGTGACGGCACCAGCAGAATAGTGAGTGCAGCTCTGGGGTATAATACAGGATGTAACTCAGGATCAGTAATGTAATGTATATACACAGTGACTGCACCAGCAGAATAGTGAGCGCAGCTCTGGAGTATAATACAGGATGTAACTCAGGATCAGCAATGTAATGTATGTATACAGTGACTGCACCAGCAGAATAGTGAGCGCAGCTCTGGAGTATAATACAGGATGTAACTCAGGATCAGTAATGTATGTACACAGTGACTGCACCAGCAGAATAGTGAGTGCAGCTCTGGAGTATAATACAGGAGGTAACTCAGGATCAGTAATGTAATGTATGTACACAGTGACTGCACCAGCAGAATAGTGAGTGCAGCTCTGGAGGATAATACAGGAGGTAACTCCGGATCAGTAATGTAATGTATGTACACAGTGACTGCACCAGCAGAATAGTGAGTGCAGCTCTGGAGTATAGTACAGGATGTAACTCAGGATCAGTAATGTAATGTATGTACACAGTGACTGCACCAGCAGAATAGTGAGTGCAGCTCTGGTGTATAATACAGGGTGTAACTCAGGATCAGTAATGTAATGTATGTACACAGTGACTGCACCAGCAGAATAGTGAGCGCAGCTCTGGAGTATAATACAGGATGTAACTCAGGATCAGTAATGTATGTACACAGTGACTGCACCAGCAGAATAGTGAGTGCAGCTCTGGAGTATAATACAGGAGGTAACTCAGGATCAGTAATGTAATGTATGTACACAGTGACTGCACCAGCAGAATAGTGAGTGCAGCTCTGGAGGATAATACAGGAGGTAACTCCGGATCAGTAATGTAATGTATGTACACAGTGACTGCACCAGCAGAATAGTGAGTGCAGCTCTGGAGTATAATACCGGAGTTAACTCAGGATCAGTAATGTATGTACACAGTGACTCCACCAGCAGAATAGTGAGTGCAGCTCTGGAGTATAATACAGGATGTAACTCAGGATCAGTAATGTATGTACACAGTGACTCCACCAGCAGAATAGTGAGTGCAGCTCTGGAGTATAATACAGGAGGTAACTCAGGATCAGTAATGTAATGTATGTACACAGTGACGGCACCAGCAGAATAGTGAGTGCAGCTCTGGAGGATAATACAGGAGGTAACTCAGGATCAGTAATATAATGTATGTACACAGTGACTGCACCAGCAGAATAGTGAGTGCAGCTCTGGGGTATAATACAGGAGGTAACTCAGGATCAGTAATGTAATGTATGTGCACAGTGACTGCACCAGCAGAATAGTGAGTGCAGCTCTGGAGTATAATACAGGATGTAACTCAGGATCAGTAATGTAATGTCTGTACACAGTGACTGCACCAGCAGAATAGTGAGTGCAGCTCTGGAGTATAATACAGGAGGTAACTCAGGATCAGTAATGTAATGTATGTACACAGTGACTGCACCAGCAGAATAGTGAGTGCAGCTCTGGAGTATAATACAGGAGGTAACTCAGGATCAGTAATGTAATGTATGTACACAGTGACTGCACCAGCAGAATAGTGAGTGCTGCTCTGGAGTATAATACAGGATGTAACTCAGGATCAGTAATGTAATATATGTACACAGTGACTGCACCAGCAGAATAGTGAGTGCAGCTCTGGAGTATAATACAGGATGTAACTCAGGATCAGTAATGTAATGTATGTACACAGTGACTGCACCAGCAGAATAGTGAGTGCAGCTCTGGTGTATAATACAGGGTGTAACTCAGGATCAGTAATGTAATGTATGTACACAGTGACTGCACCAGCAGAATAGTGAGTGCAGCTCTGGAGTATAATACAGGAGGTAACTCAGGATCAGTAATGTATGTACACAGTGACTGCACCAGCAGAATAGTGAGTGCAGCTCTGGAGTATAATACAGGATGTAACTCAGGATCAGTAATGTAATGTATGTACACAGTGACTGCACCAGCAGAATAGTGAGTGCAGCTCTGGAGTATAATACAGGATGTAACTCAGGATCAGTAATGTAATGTATGTACACAGTGACTGCACCAGCAGAATAGTGAGTGCAGCTCTGGAGTATAATACAGGAGGCAACTCAGGATCAGTAATGTAATGTATGTACACAGTGACTGCACCAGCAGAATAGTGAGTGCAGCTCTGGAGTATAATACAGGATGTAACTCAGGATCAGTAATGTAATGTATGTACACAGTGACTGCACCAGCAGAATAGTGAGTGCAGCTCTGGAGTATAATACAGGAGGTAACTCAGGATCAGTAATGTATGTACACAGTGACTGCACCAGCAGAATAGTGAGTGCAGCTCTGGAGTATAATACAGGATGTAACTCAGGATCAGTAATGTAATGTATGTACACAGTGACTGCACCAGCAGAATAGTGAGTGCAGCTCTTGAGTATAATACAGGATGTAACTCAGGATCAGTAATGTAATGTATGTACACAGTGACTGCACCAGCAGAATAGTGAGTGCAGCTCTGGAGTATAATACAGGAGGTAACTCAGGATCAGTAATGTATGTACACAGTGACTGCACCAGCAGAATAGTGAGTGCAGCTCTGGAGTATAATACAGGATGTAACTCAGGATCAGTAATGTAATATATGTACACAGTGACTGCACCAGCAGAATAGTGAGTGCAGCTCTGGAGTATAATACAGGAGGTAACTCAGGATCAGTAATGTAATGTATGTACACAGTGACTGCACCAGCAGAATAGTGAGTGCAGCTCTGGAGTATAATACAGGATGTAACTCAGGATCAGTAATGTAATATATGTACACAGTGACTGCACCAGCAGAATAGTGAGTGCAGCTCTGGAGTATAATACAGGAGGTAACTCAGTATCAGTAATGTAATGTATGTACACAGTGACTGCACCAGCAGAATAGTGAGTGCAGCTCTGGAGTATAATACAGGAGGTAACTCAGGATCAGTAATGTAATGTATGTACACAGTGCTTGCACCAGCAGAATAGTGAGTGCAGCTCTGGAGTATAATACAGGATGTAACTCAGGATCACTAATGTAATGTATGTACACAGTGACTGCACCAGCAGAATAGTGAGTGCAGCTCTGGGGTATAATACAGGATGTAACTCAGTATCAGTAATGTAATGTATGTACACAGTGACTGCACCAGCAGAATAGTGAGTGCAGCTCTGGAGTATAATACAGGATGTAACTCAGGATCAGTAATGTAATGTATGTACACAGTGACTGCACCAGCAGAATAGTGAGTGCAGCTCTGGAGTATAATACATTACATTACTGATCCTGAGTTCCCTCCTGTATTATACTCCAGAGCTGCACTCACTATTCTGCTGGTGGAGTCACTGTGTACATACATTACATTACTGATCCTGAGTTACATCCTGTATTATACCCCAGAGCTGCACTCACTATTCTGCTGGTGCAGTCACTGTGTACATACATTACATTACTGATCCTGAGTTACATCCTGTATTATACCCCAGAGCTGCACTCACTATTCTGCTGGTGCCGTCACTGTGTACATACATTACATTACTGATCCTGAGTTACATCCTGTATTATACCCCAGAGCTGCACTCACTATTCTGCTGGTGCAGTCACTGTGTACATACATTACATTACTGATCCTGAGTTACATCCTGTATTATACTCCAGAGCTGCACTCACTATTCTGCTGGTGCAGTCACTGTGTACATACATTACATTACTGATCCTGAGTTACCTCCTGTATTATACTCCAGAGCTGCACTCACTATTCTGCTGGTGCAGTCACTGTGTACATACATTACTGATCCTGAGTTACATCCTGTATTATACTCCAGAGCTGCACTCACTATTCTGCTGGTGCAGTCACTGTGTACAGACATTACATTACTCATCCTGAGTTACATCCTGTATTATACTCCAGAGCTGCACTCACTATTCTGCTGGTGCAGTCACTGTGTACATACATTACTGATCCTGAGTTACATCCTGTATTATACTCCAGAGCTGCGCTCACTATTCTGCTGGTGCAGTCACTGTGTACATACATTACATTACTGATCCTGAGTTACATCCTGTATTATACTCCAGAGCAGCACTCACTATTCTGCTGGTGCAGTCACTGTGTACATACATTACATTACTGATCATGAGTTACATCCTGTATTATACTCCAGAGCTGCACTCACTATTCTGCTGGTGCAGTCACTGTGTACATACATTACATTACTGATCCTGAGTTACACCCTGTATGTACACAGTGACTGCACCAGCAAAATAGTGAGTGCAGCTCTGGAGTATAATACAGGATGTAACTCAGGATCAGTAATGTAATATATGTACACAGTGACTGCACCAGCAGAATAGTGAGTGCAGCTCTGGAGTATAATACAGGATGTAACTCAGGATCAGTAATGTAATGTCTGTACACAGTGACTGCACCAGCAGAATAGTGAGTGCAGCTCTGGAGTATAATACAGGAGGTAACTCAGGATCAGTAATGTATGTACACAGTGACTGCACCAGCAGAATAGTGAGTGCAGCTCTGGAGTATAATACAGGAGGTAACTCAGGATCAGTAATGTAATGTATGTACACAGTGACTACACCAGCAGAATAGTGAGTGCAGCTCTGGAGTATAATACAGGATGTAACTCAGGATCAGTAATGTAATATATGTACACAGTGACTGCACCAGCAGAATAGTGAGTGCAGCTCTGGAGTATAATACAGGATGTAACTCAGGATCAGTAATGTATGTACACAGTGACTGCACCAGCAGAATAGTGAGTGCAGCTCTGGGGTATAATACAGGATGTAACTCAGGATCAGTAATGTAATGTCTGTACACAGTGACTGCACCAGCAGAATAGTGAGTGCAGCTCTGGAGTATAATACAGGAGGTAACTCAGGATCAGTAATGTATGTACACAGTGACTGCACCAGCAGAATAGTGAGTGCAGCTCTGGAGTATAATACAGGAGGTAACTCAGGATCAGTAATGTATGTACACAGTGACTGCACCAGCAGAATAGTGAGTGCAGCTCTGGAGTATAATACAGGAGGTAACTCAGGATCAGTAATGTAATGTATGTACACAGTGACTGCACCAGCAGAATAGTGAATGCAGCTCTGGAGTATAATACAGGAGGTAACTCAGGATCAGTAATGTATGTACACAGTGACTGCACCAGCAGAATAGTGAGTGCAGCTCTGGAGTATAATACAGGATGTAACTCAGGATCAGTAATGTAATGTATGTACACAGTGACTGCACCAGCAGAATAGTGAGTGCAGCTCTGGAGTATAATACAGGATGTAACTCAGGATCAGTAATGTAATGTATGTACACAGTGACTGCACCAGCAGAATAGTGAGTGCAGCTCTGGAGTATAATACAGGAGGCAACTCAGGATCAGTAATGTAATGTATGTACACAGTGACTGCACCAGCAGAATAGTGAGTGCAGCTCTGGAGTATAATACAGGATGTAACTCAGGATCAGTAATGTAATGTATGTACACAGTGACTGCACCAGCAGAATAGTGAGTGCAGCTCTGGAGTATAATACAGGAGGTAACTCAGGATCAGTAATGTAATGTATGTACACAGTGACTGCACCAGCAGAATAGTGAGTGCAGCTCTGGAGTATAATACAGGATGTAACTCAGGATCAGTAATGTAATGTATGTACACAGTGACTGCACCAGCAGAATAGTGAGTGCAGCTCTGGAGTATAATACAGGATGTAACTCAGGATCAGTAATGTAATGTATGTACACAGTGACTGCACCAGCAGAATAGTGAGTGCAGCTCTGGAGTATAATACAGGAGGTAACTCAGGATCAGTAATGTATGTACACAGTGACTGCACCAGCAGAATAGTGAGTGCAGCTCTGGAGTATAATACAGGATGTAACTCAGGATCAGTAATGTAATATATGTACACAGTGACTGCACCAGCAGAATAGTGAGTGCAGCTCTGGAGTATAATACAGGAGGTAACTCAGGATCAGTAATGTAATGTATGTACACAGTGACTGCACCAGCAGAATAGTGAGTGCAGCTCTGGAGTAATGTACTTTTCAGAAATACATATATATTCTCACCTCTGTGAATTATTTTCAAGTTTTCTTTTAAGTGGTTCAGCGCCTTCACAGTCTGGAAGAGAAGAATCTCATTATATCGGGTGTAAATAGCCACAACGCTCTTTTAACCCCTTAATGACATGGGCACTTTTCCGTCTCCTCGGACATCGTCAGACTTACTTTTTTATTGGAGAAACGAGTTGTAGTTTTGTAGGACACCTTTCATGTTATCAAAAAAGAAATAAAATAAAAGACGAAAGTTTTTACTCACAGCTAAAGTTATTTTTCCTAAAATCTCTTCTGGAATAACGTCGTCTAATGAACTATATACATATTTGTAAAACTTGTCAAACGAGGTAGCCATGAGCTCCATGCAGATCCAGCAGTCTCCCTGGAAGAAAGAGGGAAAATGTATAAGACAACGATCCTGACAATTAATTCCTACGTAACGACAGCGCCCCCCAGTCCCATCTGCCCCACCTCTCTGAAGAGCGCCCCCCACGTCCCATCCGCCCCCACCTCTCTGAAGAGCGCCCCCCACGTCCCATCTGCCCCCACCTCTCTGAAGAGCGCCCCCCACGTCCCATCCGCCCCCACCTCTCTGAAGAGCGCCCCCCAGTCCCATCTGCCCCACCTCTCTGAAGAGCGCCCCCCACGTCCCATCCGCCCCCACCTCTCTGAAGAGCGCCCCCCACGTCCCATCCGGCCCCACCTCTCTGAAGAGCGCCCCCAAGTGCCATCCACCCCCACCTCTCTGAAGAGCGCCCCCCAAGTCCCATCCACCCCCACCTCTCTGAAGAGCGCCCCCCACCTCTCTGAAGAGCGCCCCATAAAACTGCACAATGTACGGGCAGTCGCTGCTCCTCATCACCACGTCCAGATCCATCAGAAGTTGCTTCTGTTCCTTCTCATCCACCGTTGACCTGATTCGCTAGATTTAAAGAAAAATAAAAAATTAAGAGCAGAAAAAAAAAAAAAAAAGAAATATATATAGACAGATAGATAGATAGATAGATAGATATGTGTGTGTAAAGAAAAAAAAAATTAATTTTGGAGTAGAAAATAAAGAAAAAAAATAAGCATAAAACAAAAAAAAAAAAAAAAGTTTTCTTAAGTTCATAATAAGTTTGAAACAGAAAATGGGGGGAAAAAAAAATAAATAATAATATCTTTGCAGACCAGGACACCGCTCTCTTACCTTAACAGCCATAATTTGTCCACTAGGGTTATGAATCATTTTGTTAACGGAGCCGTAAGCCCCCCGCCCGATCTCGCCCAGGTCCTTCAGGTCCTCGGCCGTGAAGTCCCAATGCTGCTCCGGGGAAAGCTTCAATTTTCCTGAAGATTCGATGCTGTGTGTTCGTAATCGCTCTCTGTGCAAAAATAAAATGGAGACGTTTAGTTAATGCATCCAAAAACTTCATCTAAGCCCCCCCCTAAGCACTCGCCGACCCCACAGATATAGATATATATATATTTTTTTTTTTACTTAAATGTGTGTCTGAACACAACACTTGAGCGGCTGATTGTGCGGGGTCCCGTCAGCGATCTGCAGTCATTAGCGGTAATATTCCCCGGAGCGTCGTTGCTGCGAGTAATAGACAGCTGAGGGGCCATAAATCAGTAATAAATCAGATTAATGCAATGCTGAGACTCGGCTGTAAACACATTGGTTACCGACGCTCTCCTCCGTGACCATGGCCGCTCTCCGCACCGCGAGGCGGTAATGATACCGGGCTGTGGAGACTTACTGTACGTACGCCGGCCCGTCTTTAGGACGCAGCAGGCGGTAAGTGATCCGCACTCCTAACAGATGGCAGAGACTTACAGGCGGTTCTTTGTCGCTTGCTCGTTGGAGCTGTACTGCTTCCCGCCCGCCAGACGCACTTCCTGCTGCTTTTGGTAGGTGGTCTCAAAGTTCCTCATCACATCAGACTTCTGCATCCTGATTAGGAGAAGAGACGGGAACATTGAGTGACCCCCTCCATGGATGAGAAGCCCCCGCACATTGTGAGTGACCCCCTCCATGGATGAGAAGCCTCCACACATTGTGAGTGATCCCCTCCATGGATGAGAAGTCTCCGCACATTGTGAGTGACCCCCTCCATGGATGAGAAGTCTCCGCACATTGTGAGTGACCCCCTCCATGGATGAGAAGCCCCCACACATTGTGAGTGACCCCCTCCATGGATGAGAAGCCCCCACACATTGTGAGTGACCCCCTCCATGGATGAGAAGCCTCCACACATTGTGAGTGATCCCCTCCATGGATGAGAAGTCTCCGCACATTGTGAGTGATCCCCTCCATGGATGAGAAGTCTCCGCACATTGTGAGTGACCCCCTCCATGGATGAGAAGTCTCCGCACATTGTGAGTGACCCCCTCCATGGATGAGAAGCCCCCACACATTGTGAGTGACCCCCTCCATGGATGAGAAGTCTCCGCACATTGTGAGTGACTCACTCCATGGATGAGAAGTCTCCGCACATTGTGAGTGACCCCCTCCATGGATGAGAAGCCCCCACACATTGTGAGTGACCCCCTCCATGGATGAGAAGTCTCCGCACATTGTGAGTGATCCCCTCCATGGAGGAGAAGCCTCCGCACATTGTGAGTGATCCCCTCCATGGATGAGAAGCCCCCACACATTGTGAGTGACCCCCTCCATGGATGAGAAGTCTCCACACATTGTGAGTGACCCCCTCCATGGATGAGAAGCCTCCGCACATTGTGAGTGACCCCCTCCATGGATGAGAAGCCCCCGCACATTGTGAGTGACCCCCTCCATGGATGAGAAGCCCCCGCACATTGTGAGTGACCCCCTCCATGGATGAGAAGCCTCCGCACATTGTGAGTGACCCCCTCCATGGATAAGAAGCCCCCACACATTGTGAATAATCCTCTCCATGGATGAGAAGCCCCCACACATTGTGAGTGATCCCCTCCATGGATGAGAAGCCCCCACACATTGTGAGTGATCCCCTCCATGGATGAGAAGCCCCCACACATTGTGAGTGACCCCCTCCATGATGAGAAGCCCCCGCACATTGTGAGTGACCCCCTCCATGGATGAGAAGCCTCCACACATTGTGAGTGACCCCCTCCATGGATGAGAAGCCCCCGCACATTGTGAGTGACCCCCTCCATGGATGAGAAGCCTCCACACATTGTGAGTGACCCCCTCCATGATGAGAAGCCCCCGCACATTGTGAATGACCCCCTCCATGGATGAGAAGCCTCCACACATTGTGAGTGATCCCCTCCATGGATGAGAAGCCCCCGCACATTGTGAGTGACCCCCTCCATGGATGAGAAGCCTCCACACATTGTGAGTGACCCCCTCCATGATGAGAAGCCCCCACACATTGTGAGTGACCCCCTCCATGGATGAGAAGCCCCCGCACATTGTGAGTGACCCCCTCCATGATGAGAAGACCCCGCACATTGTGAGTGACCCCCTCCATGGATGAGAAGCCTCCGCACATTGTGAGTGATCCCCTCCATGGATGAGAAGCCCCCGCACATTGTGAGTGACCCCCTCCATGGATGAGAAGCCCCCGCACATTGTGAGTGACCCCCTCCATGAATGAGAAGCCCCCGCACATTGTGAGTGACCCCCTCCATGAATGAGAAGCCCCCACACATTGTGAGTGACCCCCTCCATGGATGAGAAGCCCCCACACATTGTGAGTAATCCTCTCCATGGATGAGAAGCCTCCACACATTGTGAGTGACCCCCTCCATGGATGAGAAGCCCCCGCACATTGTGAGTGACCCCCTCCATGGATGAGAAGCCTCCACACATTGTGAGTGATCCCCTCCATGGATGAGAAGCCCCCGCACATTGTGAGTGACCCCCTCCATGGATGAGAAGCCTCCACACATTGTGAGTGACCCCCTCCATAGATGAGAAGCCCCCGCACATTGTGAGTGACCCCCTCCATGGATGAGAAGCCTCCACACATTGTGAGTGACCCCCTCCATAGATGAGAAGCCCCCGCACATTGTGAGTGACCCCCTCCATGGATGAGAAGCCCCCACACATTGTGAGTGACCCCCTCCATGGATGAGAAGTCCCAGCACATAGTGAGTGATCCCCTCCATAGATGAGAAGCCCCCGCACATTGTGAGTGATCCCCTCCATGGATGAGAAGCCCCCACACATTGTGAGTGATCCCCTCCATGGATGAGAAGCCTCCACACATTGTGAGTGATCCCCTCCATGGATGAGAAGCCCCCGCACATTGTGAGTGACCCCCTCCATGGATGAGAAGCCCCCGCACATTGTGAGTGACCCCCTCCATGGATGAGAAGTCCCCACACATTGTGAGTGACCCCCTCCATGGATGAGAAGCCTCCACACATTGTGAGTGACCCCCTCCATGGATGAGAAGTCCCCACACATTGTGAGTGACCCCCTCCATGGATGAGAAGCCTCCACACATTGTGAGTGATCCCCTCCATGGATGAGAAGTCTCCGCACATTGTGAGTGACCCCCTCCATGGATGAGAAGTCTCCGCACATTGTGAGTGACCCCCTCCATGGATGAGAAGCCCCCACACATTGTGAGTGACCCCCTCCATGGATGAGAAGTCTCCGCACATTGTGAGTGACCCCCCTCCATGGATGAGAAGCCCCCACACATTGTGAGTGATCCCCTCCATGGATGAGAAGCCCCCACACATTGTGAGTGACCCCCTCCATGGATGAGAAGTCTCCACACATTGTGAGTGACCCCCTCCATGGATAAGAAGCCCCCACACATTGTGAGTAATCCTCTCCATGGATGAGAAGCCCCCACACATTGTGAGTGATCCCCTCCATGGATGAGAAGCCCCCACACATTGTGAGTGACCCCCTCCATGGATGAGAAGCCCCCTCCATGATGAGAAGACCCCGCACATTGTGAGTGACCCCCTCCATGGATGAGAAGCCTCCACACATTGTGAGTGACCCCCTCCATGATGAGAAGCCCCCGCACATTGTGAGTGACCCCCTCCATGGATGAGAAGCCTCCACACATTGTGAGTGACCCCCTCCATGATGAGAAGCCCCCACACATTGTGAGTGACCCCCTCCATGGATGAGAAGCCCCCGCACATTGTGAGTGACCCCCTCCATGATGAGAAGACCCCGCACATTGTGAGTGACCCCCTCCATGGATGAGAAGCCTCCACACATTGTGAGTGATCCCCTCCATGGATGAGAAGTCTCCGCACATTGTGAGTGACCCCCTCCATGGATGAGAAGCCCCCACACATTGTGAGTGATCCCCTCCATGGATGAGAAGTCTCCGCACATTGTGAGTGACCCCCTCCATGGATGAGAAGCCCCCACACATTGTGAGTGATCCCCTCCATGGATGAGAAGCCCCCACACATTGTGAGTGACCCCCTCCATGGATGAGAAGTCTCCACACATTGTGAGTGATCCCCTCCATGGATGAGAAGCCTCCACACATTGTGAGTGACCCCCTCCATGGATAAGAAGCCCCCACACATTGTGAGTAATCCTCTCCATGGATGAGAAGCCCCCACACATTGTGAGTGATCCCCTCCATGGATGAGAAGCCCCCACACATTGTGAGTGACCCCCTCCATGGATGAGAAGCCCCCGCACATTGTGAGTGACCCCCTCCATGGATGAGAAGCCCCCGCACATTGTGAGTGACCCCCTCCATGGATGAGAAGCCTCCACACATTGTGAGTGACCCCCTCCATGATGAGAAGCCCCCGCACATTGTGAGTGACCCCCTCCATGGATGAGAAGCCTCCACACATTGTGAGTGATCCCCTCCATGGATGAGAAGCCACCGCACATTGTGAGTGACCCCCTCCATGGATGAGAAGCCTCCACACATTGTGAGTGATCCCCTCCATGGATGAGAAGTCTCCGCACATTGTGAGTGACCCCCTCCATGGATGAGAAGCCTCCACACATTGTGAGTGACCCCCTCCATGGATGAGAAGTCTCCGCACATTGTGAGTGACCCCCTCCATGGATGAGAAGTCTCCGCACATTGTGAGTGACCCCCTCCATGGATGAGAAGCCCCCACACATTGTGAGTGACCCCCTCCATGGATGAGAAGCCCCCACACATTGTGAGTGACCCCCTCCATGGATGAGAAGCCTCCACACATTGTGAGTGATCCCCTCCATGGATGAGAAGTCTCCGCACATTGTGAGTGATCCCCTCCATGGATGAGAAGTCTCCGCACATTGTGAGTGACCCCCTCCATGGATGAGAAGTCTCCGCACATTGTGAGTGACCCCCTCCATGGATGAGAAGCCCCCACACATTGTGAGTGACCCCCTCCATGGATGAGAAGTCTCCGCACATTGTGAGTGACTCACTCCATGGATGAGAAGTCTCCGCACATTGTGAGTGACCCCCTCCATGGATGAGAAGCCCCCACACATTGTGAGTGACCCCCTCCATGGATGAGAAGTCTCCGCACATTGTGAGTGATCCCCTCCATGGAGGAGAAGCCTCCGCACATTGTGAGTGATCCCCTCCATGGATGAGAAGCCCCCACACATTGTGAGTGACCCCCTCCATGGATGAGAAGTCTCCACACATTGTGAGTGACCCCCTCCATGGATGAGAAGCCTCCACACATTGTGAGTGACCCCCTCCATGGATGAGAAGCCCCCGCACATTGTGAGTGACCCCCTCCATGGATGAGAAGCCCCCGCACATTGTGAGTGACCCCCTCCATGGATGAGAAGCCTCCGCACATTGTGAGTGACCCCCTCCATGGATAAGAAGCCCCCACACATTGTGAATAATCCTCTCCATGGATGAGAAGCCCCCACACATTGTGAGTGATCCCCTCCATGGATGAGAAGCCCCCACACATTGTGAGTGATCCCCTCCATGGATGATAAGCCCCCACACATTGTGAGTGACCCCCTCCATGATGAGAAGCCCCCGCACATTGTGAGTGACCCCCTCCATGATGAGAAGACCCCGCACATTGTGAGTGACCCCCTCCATGGATGAGAAGCCTCCACACATTGTGAGTGACCCCCTCCATGATGAGAAGCCCCCGCACAGATCTCATACTCACAGATGTGCCGGCTGAATTGTGGGGTTCAGCGTGAACTTTGCGGTGGATTTGAAGGCCGGGTTGGCAAAATTTAACTTCAGTGCTTTGCGTTTACCTAAAAAAAAAAAAAAAAAAAAAATTATAAAAAATAAATATTAAATTCCTCACAAAATTACGGACCCCAAATTTTAGAACGACCCCATTTATATAGACCTAAAAATATATCTAAAAATGTAAAAAGGGAATTTTTCATAGAAGTATAAGGGTAGAAGGCGCTTAGTGGCTTTATGCCCCAGCCTGACACTGAGCAGAAATGAGACGGCCGCCTTAATCTGCAGGTAATCTGCTTCCTGGCAGCTCCGGCCGCGGCTCCGCCGTCATCCTGCACCGGTGTCACTTTCCCGAGTGACTCACGTCAGCAGCAGAGGAAAGATCCCACCATAATCCCATGAAGGTCCGCTGCATGAATTATTGATCAGCCGAGGGGGAGGGGGGATACGCAGCTGCTGCAGCAAGACCAGGAGTCACACTGGGGTGATGGGGACAAGGGGAAAAAAAACTGGACTGTCCTGTCAAGTCCCACATGCTCTCACACACGCATGCTCAGTTTGGCAGAGCGTGCATGTTTTCTGAACCTTTAAAAAAAAAAAAAAAAAAAATGATTGGGCATGTTGAAACTCTACTGCCTGATCCTTCTTACCCCAGATTCCAAAGAATGTGCATTAGCAGAACACATAATATACTTTACATCATTGGCCCTAGGCCACTAAGGATACAGACACTAACCCACTTCACCACCTGGGATCCCGACAATGACCCACATACCACCCTAGACCACCAGGGAGCCCGACACTGACCCACATACCACCAGGGAGCCCGACACTGACCCACTTACCACCCGGGAGTCCGACACTGACCCACTTACCACCCGGGAGCCCGACACTGACCCACTTACCACCCGGGAGCCCGACACTGACCCACTTACCACCCGGGAGCCCGACACTGACCCACTTACCACCCGGGAGCCCGACACTGACCCACTTACCACCCGGGAGCCCGACACTGACCCACTTACCACCCGGGAGCCCGACACTGACCCACTTACCACCCGGGAGCCCGACACTGACCCACTTACCACCAGGGAGCCCGACACTGACCCACTTACCACCAGGGAGCCCGACACTGACCCACTTACCACCTTAGACCACCAGGGAGCCTGACACTGCCGCACATACCACCCTAGACCACCAGGGAGCCCGACACTGACCCACTTACCACCAGGGAGCCCGAAACTGACCCACTTACCACCAGGGAGTCCGACACTGACCCACTTACCACCAGGGAGTCCGACACTGACCCACTTACCACCAGGGAGTCCGACACTGACCCACTTACCACCAGGGAGTCCGACACTGACCCACTTACCACCAGGGAGTCCGACACTGACCCACTTACCACCAGGGAGTCCGACACTGACCCACTTACCACCAGGGAGTCCGACACTGACCCACTTACCACCAGGGAGTCCGACACTGACCCACTTACCACCAGGGAGCCCGACACTGACCCACTTACCACCAGGGAGCCCGAAACTGACCCACTTACCACCAGGGAGCCCGAAACTGACCCACTTACCACCAGGGAGCCCGACACTGACCCACTTACCACCAGGGAGCCCGACACTGACCCACTTATCACCCTACACCACCAGGGAGCCCGACACAATCCCACTCTTAACATCTCTTGCATTAATGGGGTCCTGTTGATTAGACGCTTTCTCCAAACACACAGAGGGAACCGTGCCGCCCATCAGCCATTAAAACATGCCTGGATTTTGGTATGACGCCCCTGATCCCCCGATGACTGCTTAATGCCCTTCTATCTGTCCCTCTTAATAATGGACCACGTCAGCAGACGGGAGAAAAGCCGCATCCACTGAGCCCACCCCTTGGGATCGTTACCACAGGGTTTGATGTTCTTAATTAGTTTTGGGGGTCGCACAGAAGGGAAACGTATTACTCTGCCAGCAATGGTCAGGAGAAGTCTTCATGGAGGTCTGGGCCCTGATAATGGAGAAATCCAAACCGATGGCACCGGCGAGCCCCCCCCCAATGTGGTTACAATATCCCAATACATTACACGTCAGATGATCACAATGAGAAGAATGGACAAAAAATAAAATTCATGATAAAAGCAGCAATCCATATTAGAGATTTCTTCTTTTCAGATAATGGTTTTTACTCTCGTCCGATCTTCTACTCCAGTCACATCCGAAGCTGCAGGGAGCACGTTTTTTGTCCCCTACACATAGGAGGATAAAGGATTGCTGCTTTGGCCAAAAAAAAAATAAAATAAAATGCCAGGGTCGCTCACCATAAAAACGGGAAATATGCCCCTTTAACCAGGACACCCCCCAGTGCCCTCCAACTGTTGAATCTGAGCATGCTGATCATTTTAGTTCAACAGCTAAAGCGCAGGGACGTCTCACCGCAGGTTTATTATTCAAGCAAGCAGTGATCGCACCAAAATGGCCACAAAAAGGACCAGATTAATAGAATTTGTTTTGATTTTATTTTTTTATGGCGAGTATCTCTTTAAAAGTGAACCCATCACCATCATGACCCGAAAAATAAAAAAAAAATATAAAAAAAAAGCAGATTTTATTTAATTATTTCAACTGTTTAAAAAAAGAAAAAAAATGCAGATTTTATTTAATAATATTTATTTCAATTATTTAAAAAAAAAAAAACTTTATTAGATATACGAAAATTAAAAAAAAAAAAACACAATAAAACAAATTTGACGAGGGAGGGGTTCACTTTGAAGAGCTGTTAGTTGGAGTGACAGTGGATACATTCCCAAATACCAAGATGGAGGTGACAGGAACCACAAGGCCAGAAAATGAGAGAAATCATCACGTCTTACTTTGCGCATTGTCGCAGAAGTTTATCTGAAGGCCTAAAGTAGAAAACACAAAAGTCTTGTTCATTAGCGGCAATAACAGCAGACGCACCGCAATCTGACAAAAATGGCGCCATAAGTTGGGCCTTGTTGTGGAGTCAGACATACTGGGACAGATCCACGTTGCCCGTAGCAACCAATCATAGCACACCTTTCATTCTACCAGAGCACAATACAACATGAAAGCTGAGCCCTGATTGGTTGCTAGGGGCAACAGTTTCATGAATCTCCCCGATTAGGCCTTCTCTCTCCCCCCAAGCAAAATAAGGAGCCGTAAACACTCAATAGACGACGGCCTCGCTTCAGAACGGCCACTCCAAGATTCATTGAAGTCAATAGAAAGTTGCTGCACATAGAAGGCTATGGGGGCTGGAACATCCCTTTACATTTTACCCAAAAAAAAAAGACCCGTTCAATTTAGAAGAAGCCCCAAGGATCCTTGACATGAATGTCCAGTGCGGCCCACCCAACAGAACACAATCTTTCTACTGTAGCTCGAAACAGGAAGTTATGACCCTAGTCGGCCATTTTGGAGGCCATGGAGAACCCATGTGGTCACCCGGTCACCATAGTAATTTCAGCTCTGGAAGGTAAACATTTTTTCGAAAGAACGGAAACTGAAGTCGGCCATTACTGATAGGACAGTGTGAAGCCAAGGACGCTTATCCCCATTGAGGAAGAAGACAATTAGTGGCAATACAAGATGGGGCAGCCCGCGGTGCAACATCGCCAGCCAGGGGCAATACAAGATGGGGCGGCCCGCGGTGCAACATCGCCAGCCAGGGGCAATACAAGATGGGGCGACCCGCGGTGCAACATCGCCAGCCAAGGGCATTACAAGATGGGGCGGCTCGCGGTGCAACATCACCAGCCAGGGGCAATACAAGATGGGGCGACCCGCGGTGCAACATCGCCAGCCAGGGGCAATAAAAGATGGGGCGGCCCGCGGTGCAACATCGCCAGCCAAGGGCATTACAAGATGGGGCGGCTCGCGGTGCAACATCGCCAGCCAGGGGCATTACAAGATGGGGCGACCCGCGGTGCAACATCGCCAGCCAGGGGCATTACAAGATGGGGCGGCCCGCAGTGCAACATCGCCAGCCAGGGGCAATACAAGATGGGGCGGCCCGCGGTGCAACATCGCCAGCCAGGGGCAATACAAGATGGGGCGACCCGCGGTGCAACATCGCCAGCCAGGGGCATTACAAGATGGCGCGGCCCGCGGTGCAACATCGCCTGCCAGGGGCATTACAAGATGGGGCGACCCGCGGTGCAACATCGCCAGCCAGGGGCATTACAAGATGGGGCGGCCCGCAGTGCAACATCGCCAGCCAGGGGCAATACAAGATGGGGCGGCCCGCGGTGCAACATCGCCAGCCAGGGGCAATACAAGATGGGGCGACCCGCGGTGCAACATCGCCAGCCAGGGGCATTACAAGATGGCGCGGCCCGCGGTGCAACATCGCCTGCCAGGGGCATTACAAGATGGGGCGACCCGCAGTGCAACATCGCCATCCAGGGGCAATACAAGATGGGGCGGCCCGCGGTGCAACATCGCCATCCAGGGGCAATACAAGATGGGGCGGCCCGCGGTGCAACATCGCCATCCAGGGGCAATACAAGATGGGGCGGCCCGCGGTGCAACATCGCCAGCCAGGGGCATTACAAGATGGGGCGACCCGCAGTGCAACATCGCCAGCCAGGGGCAATACAAGATGGGGCGGCCCGCGGTGCAACATCGCCAGCCAGGGGCAATACAAGATGGGGCGACCCGCAGTGCAACATCGCCATCCAGGGGCAATACAAGATGGGGCGGCCCGCGGTGCAACATCGCCATCCAGGGGCAATACAAGATGGGGCGGCCCGCGGTGCAACATCGCCAGCCAGGGGCAATACAAGCTGGGGCGGCACAACATCGCCAGCCAGGGGCAACATCGCCAGCCAGGGGCAATACAAGATGGGGCGACCCGCGGTGCAACATCGCCAGCCAGGGGCATTACAAGATGGGGCGGCCCGCGGTGCAACATCGCCAGCCAGGGGCATTACAAGATGGGGCGACCCGCAGTGCAACATCGCCATCCAGGGGCAATACAAGATGGGGCGGCCCGCGGTGCAACATCGCCAGCCAGGGGCATTACAAGATGGGGCGGCCCGCAGTGCAACATCGCCAGCCAGGGGCAATACAAGATGGGGCGGCCCGCGGTGCAACATCGCCAGCCAGGGGCAATACAAGATGGGGCGACCCGCAGTGCAACATCGCCATCCAGGGGCAATACAAGATGGGGCGGCCCGCGGTGCAACATCGCCAGCCAGGGGCAATACAAGCTGGGGCGACCCGCGGTGCACCATCGCCAGCCAGGGGCATTACAAGATGGGGCGGCCCGCGGTGCAACATCGCCTGCCAGGGGCATTACAAGATGGGGCGACCCGCAGTGCAACATTGCCATCCAGGGGCAATACAAGATGGGGCGGCCCACGGTGCAACATCGCCAGCCAGGGGCAATACAAGATGGGGCGACCCGCAGTGCAACATCGCCATCCAGGGGCAATACAAGATGGGGCGGCCCGCGGTGCAACATCGCCAGCCAGGGGCAATACAAGCTGGGGCGACCCGCGGTGCACCATCGCCAGCCAGGGGCATTACAAGATGGGGCGGCCCGCGGTGCAACATCGCCTGCCAGGGGCATTACAAGATGGGGCGACCCGCAGTGCAACATTGCCATCCAGGGGCAATACAAGATGGGGCGGCCCACGGTGCAACATCGCCAGCCAGGGGCATTACAAGATGGGGCGGCCCACGGTGCAACATCGCCATCCAGGGGCAATACAAGATGGGGCGGCCTGCGGTGCAACATTGCCATCCAGGGGCAATACAGAGAAGCGAGCACAGCTCTCAGGGGCCACAGTATTAAGTGTGTCATGAATTATCAGAGAAAGAAGACCACGCAAACCGGGCCAGCGGCGGGGCGCGCCAGCCCCGAACCCACGCAAGCCGGGCCAGCGGCGGGGCGCGCCATCCCCGAACCCACGCATCAGCTAAGATTATCACAAGGCAGGAGGGTGGACGGTACAGACCGTGGGTGGCACTATGTGACGGAATAGAGTCATGGGCACAGGCTGGCACTGTATAGTGGGGCAGCAGGACACAGACCTGGCAATATTACCATTCTGGAGGGGGGTGACCTGGGGGCGCTGCGGGTCATGGAGCGGTTCTGACCAGGGAATATGAGCACAGAGTTGTTTTGAGGGCAGGGTTACATGGGGGGGGTCCGGCTTCACCATCAGAGGTGGGCTCTTCTGCCCTGAGGCCTGGTGATGGCTCACTGATTACAGAGACAGTGACCCTGTAAGTCCTGGTGGCAGGGGGGGGGAATCAACACAGGCAGGCTGCGGAGGTAGCAGATCCGTACTCTCTACGGGGGGCATCACATTCAGCCTGTGACGACAGGAGGGGTGCTGACGGCAGGCTGCAATGGGCAGGAGGGCACAGAGCTCCCTGCATCTGTGGGAGGGGTGAGAGGATGAAGATGGCATAGATGGATTACAGGGCACACAGCAGATGGGCAGAGATCAGAGGCTGAACACAACAGGAAAACAGTCAGAGGAAGAGCAGAGGGTCAGCGGGGCACAGAGCGGGGGTCAGGGCGCCTGGCGGATAAGGGGCACAAGGGTCATACATGGCTCAGAATTAGGGGGCTATATAGGAGAGCAGCAGGGCTCATTATAAGAGGGCACAACTAGTGGCACATACTTCAGGATCAGGGGGAGGCCGATATACTGTGCCCTGCAGTCGCTCCCTCCTGTATACACACACAGTGATAGGGGGGGCGCACAGCAGAACAAAAAAATTATTATATAATACATACGGGGGAAATTTTATATATATATATATACACACACACACACAGTATATACACACACAGGGGGGGGGGCACACAGTATATACACACACAGGGGGGGGGGTAAACAGTATATACACACAGGGGGGGGTAAACAGTATACGTAAACAGTATATACACACAGGGGGGGCACACACACAGTATATACACACACAGGGGGGGCACACGCACACAGTATATACACACACAGGGGGGGCACACACAGTATATACACACAGGGGGGGCACACACACAGTATATACACACACAGGGGGGGCACACGCACACAGTATATACACACACAGGGGGGGCACACACACAGTATATACACACGCACACACAGTATATACACACACAGGGGGGGCACACACACACAGTATATACACACACAGGGGGGGCACACAGTATATACACACAGGGGGGGCACACACACAGTATATACACACACAGGGGGGGCACACACACACACAGTATATACACACAGGGGGGGCACACACACACAGTATATACACACACAGGGGGGGCACACACAGTATATACACACAGGGGGGGCACACACACAGTATATACACACACAGGGGGGGCACACACACACACAGTATATACACACACAGGGGGGGCACACACACACAGTATATACACACACAGGGGGGCACACACACAGTATATACACACACACAGGGGGGGGCACACAGTAGATACACACACAGGGGGGGCACACAGTATATACACACACGGGGGGGGCACACACACAGTATATACACACACACAGGGGGGGGCACACACAGTAGATACACACACAGGGGGGGCACACAGTATATACACACACAGGGGGGGGCACACAGTAGATACACACAGGGGGGGCACACACACACACACAGTATATACACACACAGGGAGCGGCACACACACACAGTATATACACACACAGGGGGGGCACACACACACACAGTAGATACACACACAGGGGGGGGCACACACAGTAGATACACACACAGGGGGGGCACACAGTATATACACACACAGGGGGGGGCACACACACACAGTATATACACACACACAGGGGGGGGCACACACAGTAGATACACACACAGGGGGGGCACACAGTATATACACACACAGGGGGGGGCACACAGTAGATACACACAGGGGGGGCACACACACACACACAGTATATACACACACAGGGGGGGCACACACACACAGTATATACACACACAGGGGGGGGCACACGCACACAGTATATACACACACACACACACAGGGGGGGCACACACAGTAGATACACACACAGGGGGGGCACACAGTAGATACACACACAGGGGGGGGCACACACAGTAGATACACACACAGGGGGGGGCACACAGTAGATACACACACAGGGGGGGGCACACACAGTAGATACACACACGGGGGGGCACACACACAGTATATACACACACGGGGGGCACACACACAGTATACACACACAGGGGGGGCACACAGTAGATACACACACAGGGGGGGCACACACAGTAGATACACACACAGGGGGGGCACACAGTAGATACACACACAGGGGGGGGCACACAGTAGATACACACACAGGGGGGGGCACACAGTAGATATACACACAGGGGGGGGCACACACAGTAGATACACACACGGGGGGGCACACACACAGTATATACACACAGGGGGGGCACACACACAGTATATACACACAGGGGGGGCACACAGTAGATACACACAGGGGGGGGCACACAGTAGATACACACACAGGGGGGGGCACACAGTAGATACACACACAGGGGGGGGCACACAGTAGATACACACACGGGGGGGCACACACACAGTATATACACACAGGGGGGGCACACAGTAGATACACACACAGGGGGGGCACACACAGTAGATACACACACAGGGGGGGGCACACACACACAGTATATACACACACAGGGGGGGCACACACACACAGTATATACACACACAGGGGGGGCACACACACAGTATACACACACAGGGGGGGCACACAGTAGATACACACACAGGGGGGGCACACACAGTAGATACACACACAGGGGGGGGCACACACACACAGTATATACACACACAGGGGGGGCACACACACAGTATACACACACAGGGGGGGCACACAGTAGATACACACACAGGGGGGGCACACACAGTAGATACACACACAGGGGGGGGCACACAGTAGATACACACACAGGGGGGGCACACAGTAGATACACACACAGGGGGGGCACACACAGTAGATACACACACAGGGGGGGGCACACACACACAGTATATACACACACAGGGGGGGCACACACACAGTATACACACACAGGGGGGGCACACACAGTAGATACACACACAGGGGGGGGCACACACACACAGTATATACACACACAGGGGGGGCACACACACAGTATACACACACAGGGGGGGCACACAGTAGATACACACACAGGGGGGGCACACACAGTAGATACACACACAGGGGGGGCACACAGTATATACACACACAGGGGGGGCACACACACAGTATATACACACACAGGGGGGGGCACACACACAGTATATACACACACAGGGGGGGCACACACAGTAGATACACACACAGGGAGGGGGCACACAGTAGATACACACACAGGGGGGGGCACACAGTAGATACACACACAGGGGGGGCACACACACACACACACAGGGGGGGGCACACAGTAGATACACACACGGGGGGGCACACAGTAGATACACACACAGGGGGGGCACACAGTAGATACACACACGGGGGGGCACACACAGTAGATACACACACAGGGGGGGGCGCACACACACACAGTATATACACACACAGGGGGGGGCGCACACACACAGTATATACACACACAGGGGGGGCGCAAACACACAGTATATACACACACAGGGGGGGCGCAAACACACAGTATATACACACACAGGGGGGGCACACACACAGTATATACACACACAGGGGGGGGCACACACACACACACAGTATATACACACACAGGGGGGGCACACGCACACAGTATATACACACACAGGGGGGCGCGCACACACACAGTATATACACACAGGGGGGCACACACACACAGTATATACACACACAGGGGGGGGGCACACACACAGTATATACACACACAGGGGGGGCGCACACACACACAGTATATACACACACAGGGGGGGGCGCACACACACACACAGTATATACACACACAGGGGGGGGGCCACACAGTATATACACACACACAGGGGGGGGACACACACACAGTATATACACACACAGGGGGGGGGGGCCACACACACACAGTATATACACACACGGGGGGGGCACACACACACAGTATATACACACACAGGGGGGGGACAAACACACAGTATATACACACACAGGGGGGGGGGGACACACACACAGTATATACACACACAGGGGGGGGCACACACACACACAGTATATATACACACACAGGGGGGGGGGCCACACACACAGTATATACACACACAGGGGGGGGCACACAGTATATACACACACAGGGGGGGGCACACACACAGTATATACACACACAGGGGGGGCACACACACACACACAGTATATACACACACAGGGGGGGCACACACACAGGGGGGCAAACACACACACAGTATATACACACACAGGGGGGGCACACACACACACAGTATATACACACACAGGGGGGGCGCACACACACAGTATATACACACACAGGGGGGGGCACACACGCACACAGTATATACACACACAGGGGGGGCACACACAGTATATACACACACAGGGGGGGCACACACGCACAGTATATACACACAGGGGGGACACACACGCACAGTATATACACACACGGGGGGGACACACACGCACACAGTATATACACACAGTATATACACACACAGGGGGGGCACACGCACAGTATATACACACACAGGGGGGGGGCACACAGTATATACACACACAGGGGGGGGCACACAGTATATACACACACAGGGGGGGGCACACACAGTATATACACACACAGGGGGGGGCACACAGTATATATACACACACACACAGTATATACACACAGGGGGGGCACACACACACAGTATATACACACACAGGGGGGGGCGCACACACACACAGTATATACACACACAGGGGGGGGCGCACACACACAGTATATACACACACAGGGGGGGCGCAAACACACAGTATATACACACACAGGGGGGGCACACACACAGTATATACACACACAGGGGGGGGGCACACACACACACACAGTATATACACACACAGGGGGGGCACACGCACACAGTATATACACACACAGGGGGGCGCGCACACACACAGTATATACACACAGGGGGGCACACACACACAGTATATACACACACAGGGGGGGGGCACACACACAGTATATACACACACAGGGGGGGCGCACACACACACAGTATATACACACACACACACAGTATATACACACACAGGGGGGGGGCCACACAGTATATACACACACACAGGGGGGGGACACACACACAGTATATACACACACAGGGGGGGGGGCCACACACACACAGTATATACACACACGGGGGGGGCACACACACACAGTATATACACACACAGGGGGGGGGGCCACACACACACAGTATATACACACACGGGGGGGGCACACACACACAGTATATACACACACAGGGGGGGGACAAACACACAGTATATACACACACAGGGGGGGGGGGACACACACACAGTATATACACACACAGGGGGGGGCACACACACACACAGTATATATACACACACAGGGGGGGGGGCCACACACACAGTATATACACACACAGGGGGGGGCACACAGTATATACACACACAGGGGGGGGCACACACACAGTATATACACACACAGGGGGGGCACACACACACACACAGTATATACACACACAGGGGGGGCACACACACAGGGGGGCAAACACACACACAGTATATACACACACAGGGGGGGCACACACACACACAGTATATACACACACAGGGGGGGCGCACACACACACAGTATATACACACACAGGGGGGGCGCACACACACAGTATATACACACACAGGGGGGGCGCACACACACAGTATATACACACACAGGGGGGGCGCACACACAGTATACACACACACAGGGGGGGGCGCACACACACACAGTATATACACACACAGGGGGGGGGGCAAACACACAGTATATACACACACAGGGGGGGGGGGACAAACACACACAGTATATACACACAGGGGGGGGCACACACAGTATATACACACACAGGGGGGGGCACACAGTATATACACACACAGGGGGGGGCACAGTATATACACACACAGGGGGGGGCACACAGTATATACACACACAGGGGGGGCACACAGTATATACACACACAGGGGGGGGGACACACAGTATATACACACACAGGGAGCGGCACACACACACAGTATATACACACACAGGGGGGGGGGACACACACACACAGTATATACACACACAGGGGGGGGGCACACACACAGTATATACACACAGGGGGGGGCACACACACAGTATATACACACACAGGGGGGGGGGCAAACACACAGTATATACACACACAGGGGGGGGGGGACAAACACACACAGTATATACACACAGGGGGGGCACACACAGTATATACACACACAGGGGGGGGCACACAGTATATACACACAGGGGGGGCACAGTATATACACACACAGGGGGGGGCACACAGTATATACACACACAGGGGGGGGCACACAGTATATACACACACAGGGGGGGGGACACACAGTATATACACACACAGGGAGCGGCACACACATACAGTATATACACACACAGGGGGGGGGACACACACACACAGTATATACACACACAGGGGGGGCACACACACAGTATATACACACAGGGTGGGGCACACACACAGTATATACACACAGGGTGGGGCACACACACAGTATATACACACAGGGGGGGGCACACACACACAGTATATACACACACAGGGGGGGCACACACACACAGTATATACACACACAGGGGGGGCACACACACAGTATATACACACACAGGGGGGCAAACACACACACAGTATATACACACACAGGGGGGGGCACACACAGTATATACACACACAAGGGGGGGCACACAGTATATACACACACAGGGGGGGGCACACACAGTATATACACACAGGGGGGGGCACACACACAGTATATACACACAGGGGGGGCACACAGTATATACACACACAGGGGGGGGCACACACAGTATATACACACACAGGGGGGGGCACACAGTATATACACACACAGGGGGGGGCACACACACACACAGTATATACACACAGGGGGGGGCGCACACACACAGTATATACACACACAGGGGGGGGGCGCACACACACAGTATATACACACACAGGGGGGGGCACACACAGTATATACACACACAGGGGGGGCACACGCACACAGTATATACACACACAGGGGGGGCACACGCACACAGTATATACACACAGGGGGGGGGCCACACACACAGTATATACACACACAGGGGGGGGGCCACACACACACAGTATATACACACACAGGGGGGGGGCCACACACACACAGTATATACACACACAGGGGGGGCGCACACACACAGTATATACACACACAGGGGGGGCGCACACACACACACAGTATATACACACACAGGGGGGGGCACACACACACAGTATATACACACACAGGGGGGGGCACACACAGGGGGGGGGCCACACACAGTATATACACACACAGGGGGGGGCACACACACACAGTATATACACGCACAGGGGGGGGCGCACACACACAGTATATACACACACGGGGGGGGCACACACACACACAGTATATACACACACAGGGGGGGGCACACACACACAGTATATACACACACAGGGGGGGGGGACAAACACACACAGTATATACACACACAGGGGGGGGGACAAACACACACAGTATATACACACACGGGGGGGCACACACACAGTATATACACACACACAGGGGGGGGCACACAGTATATACACACACAGGGGGGGCACACACAGTAGATACACACAGGGGGGGGCACACACACAGTATATACACACGGGGGGGCACACACACAGTATATACACACACAGGGGGGGGCACACAGTAGATACACACACAGGGGGGGCACACACACACATCATATACACACACACACAGTATATACACACGGGGGGGCACACACACAGTATATACACACACAGGGGGGGCACACACACAGTATATACACACACAGGGGGGGGCACACACACAGTATATACACACACAGGGGGGGCACACAGTATATACACACACAGGGGGGGCGCACACACACACAGTATATACACACACGGGGGGGGCGCACACACACAGTATATACACACACACGGGGGGGGCGCACACACACACACACACAGTATATACACACACAGGGGGGCGCACACACACAGTATATACACACACAGGGGGGGGGGCGCACACACAGTATATACACACACAGGGGGGGCACACACACACACAGTATATACACACACAGGGGGGGGCACACAGTATATACACACACAGGGGGGGGCACACACACACATCATATACACACACACACAGTATATACACACACAGGGGGGGCACACACACAGTATATACACACACAGGGGGGGCACACACACAGTATATACACACACAGGGGGGGCACACACACAGTATATACACACACAGGGGGGGCACACAGTATATACACACACAGGGGGGGCACACACACACACAGTATATACACACACGGGGGGGCGCACACACACAGTATATACACACACACGGGGGGGCGCACACACACAGTATATACACACACAGGGGGGCGCACACACACAGTATATACACACAGTATATACACACACAGGGGGGGGCACACACACAGTATATACACACACAGGGGGGGGCACACACACAGTATATACACACACAGGGGGGGGCGCACACACAGTATATACACACACAGGGGGGGGCACACACACAGTATATACACACACAGGGGGGGGCCACACACACACAGTATATACACACACAGGGGGGGGCACACACACAGTATATACACACACAGGGGGGGGGCCACACACACACAGTATATACACACAGGGGGGGGCACACAGTATATACACACACGGGGGGGCACACACACAGTATATACACATACAGGGGGGGCACACACACAGTATATACACACACAGGGGGGGGCACACACACACAGTATATACACACACAGGGGGGGGCACACGCACACAGTATATACACACACAGGGGGGGCACACACAGTATATACACACACAGGGGGGGCACACACGCACAGTATATACACACAGGGGGGGACACACGCACAGTATATACACACACGGGGGGGGACACACACGCACAGTATATACACACACGGGGGGGACACACACGCACACAGTATATACACACAGGGGGGCACACAGTATATACACACACAGGGGGGGGCACACAGTATATACACACACAGGGGGGGGCACACAGTATATACACACACAGGGGGGGGCACACAGTATATACACACACAGGGGGGGGCACACAGTATATACACACACACAGTATATACACACAGGGGGGGGCACACACACAGTATATACACACACAGGGGGGGGGCACACACACACAGTATATACACACACAGGGGGGGGGCGCACACACACACAGTATATACACACACAGGGGGGGGCGCACACACACACAGTATATACACACACAGGGGGGGGCGCACACACACACAGTATATACACACACAGGGGGGGGCGCACACACAGTATATACACACACAGGGGGGGGCGCACACACACACAGTATATACACACACAGGGGGGGCACACACACAGTATATACACACACAGGGGGGGCACACACACACACAGTATATACACACACAGGGGGGGGCGCACACACACACAGTATATACACACACAGGGGGGGGGCGCACACACACACAGTATATACACACACAGGGGGGGGCGCACACACACAGTATATACACACACAGGGGGGGGCGCACACACAGTATATACACACACAGGGGGGGGCGCACACACACACAGTATATACACACACAGGGGGGGCGCACACACAGTATATACACACACAGGGGGGGGCGCACACACAGTATATACACACACAGGGGGGGGCGCACACACACACAGTATATACACACACAGGGGGGGCACACACACAGTATATACACACACAGGGGGGGGGCGCACACACACACAGTATATACACACACAGGGGGGGGCGCACACACACACAGTATATACACACACAGGGGGGGGCACACAGTAGATACACACACAGGGGGGGCACACAGTATATACACACACAGGGGGGGGCACACACACACATCATATACACACACACACAGTATATACACACGGGGGGGCACACACACAGTATATACACACACAGGGGGGGCACACACACAGTATATACACACACAGGGGGGGGCACACACACAGTATATACACACACAGGGGGGGCACACAGTATATACACACACAGGGGGGGCGCACACACAGTATATACACACACAGGGGGGGGCGCACACACACACAGTATATACACACACGGGGGGGGCGCACACACACAGTATATACACACACACGGGGGGGCGCACACACACACACACACAGTATATACACACACAGGGGGGCGCACACACACAGTATATACACACACAGGGGGGGGGGCGCACACACAGTATATACACACACAGGGGGGGCACACACACACACAGTATATACACACACAGGGGGGGGCACACAGTATATACACACACAGGGGGGGGCACACACACACATCATATACACACACACACAGTATATACACACGGGGGGGGCACACACACAGTATATACACACACAGGGGGGGCACACACACAGTATATACACACACAGGGGGGGGCACACACACAGTATATACACACACAGGGGGGGCACACAGTATATACACACACAGGGGGGGCACACACACACACAGTATATACACACACGGGGGGGCGCACACACACCGTATATACACACACACGGGGGGGCGCACACACACAGTATATACACACACAGGGGGGCGCACACACACAGTATATACACACAGTATATACACACACAGGGGGGGCACACACACAGTATATACACACACAGGGGGGGCACACACACAGTATATACACACACAGGGGGGGGCGCACACACAGTATATACACACACAGGGGGGGGCACACACACAGTATATACACACACAGGGGGGGGCCACACACACACAGTATATACACACACAGGGGGGGGCACACACACAGTATATACTCACACAGGGGGGGGGGCACACACACAGTATATACTCACACAGGGGGGGGGCCACACACACACAGTATATACACACAGGGGGGGGCACACAGTATATACACACACGGGGGGGCACACACACAGTATATACACATACAGGGGGGGCACACACACAGTATATACACACACAGGGGGGGGGCACACACGCACACAGTATATACACACACAGGGGGGGGGCACACACGCACACAGTATATACACACACAGGGGGGGGGCACACACACACAGTATATACACACACAGGGGGGGGCACACACACACAGTATATACACACACAGGGGGGGGCACACGCACACAGTATATACACACACAGGGGGGGCACACACAGTATATACACAAACAGGGGCGGCACACACGCACAGTATATACACACAGGGGGGGACACACACGCACAGTATATACACACACGGGGGGGGACACACACGCACAGTATATACACACACGGGGGGGACACACACGCACACAGTATATACACACAGGGGGGCACACAGTATATACACACACAGGGGGGGGGGGCACACAGTATATACACACACAGGGGGGGGCACACAGTATATACACACACAGGGGGGGGCACACAGTATATACACACACAGGGGGGGGCACACACAGTATATACACACACAGGGGGGGGCACACAGTATATACACACACACAGTATATACACACAGGGGGGGGCACACACACAGTATATACACACACAGGGGGGGGGCACACACACACAGTATATACACACACAGGGGGGGGCGCACACACACACAGTATATACACACACAGGGGGGGCACACACACAGTATATACACACACAGGGGGGGCGCACACACAGTATATACACACACAGGGGGGGGCGCACACACAGTATATACACACACAGGGGGGGCACACACACACACAGTATATACACACACAGGGGGGGCACACACACACACAGTATATACACACACAGGGGGGGGCGCACACACACACAGTATATACACACACAGGGGGGGCGCACACACACACAGTATATACACACACAGGGGGGGGCGCACACACACAGTATATACACACACAGGGGGGGGCGCACACACACAGTATATACACACACAGGGGGGGGCGCACACACAGTATATACACACACAAGGGGGGGCGCACACACACACAGTATATACACACACAGGGGGGGCGCACACACAGTATATACACACACAGGGGGGGGCGCACACACAGTATATACACACACAGGGGGGGGCGCACACACACACAGTATATACACACACAGGGGGGGGGCGCACACAGTATATACACACACAGGGGGGGGCGCACACACACACAGTATATACACACACAGGGGGGGGCGCACACACACACAGTATATACACACACAGGGGGGGGCGCACACACACAGTATATACACACACAGGGGGGGCGCACACACAGTATATACACACACAGGGGGGGCGCAAACACACAGTATATACACACACAGGGGGGGCACACACACAGTATATACACACACAGGGGGGGGGGCCACACAGTATATAACACACAGGGGGGGCACACAGTATATACACACACACACAGTATATACACACACAGGGGGGGCACACGCACACAGTATATACACACACAGGGGGGCGCACACACACACAGTATATACACACAGGGGGGGCACACACACAGTATATACACACACAGGGGGGGCACACACACACACACACAGTATATACACACACAGGGGGGGGGGCACACACACACAGTATATACACACACAGGGGGAGCACACACACACAGTATAAACACACAGGGGGGGCGCACACACACAGTATATACACACACAGGGGGGGGCACACACACACAGTATATACACACACAGGGGGGGGCCACACACACACAGTATATACACACACAGGGGGGGGGCCACACACACACAGTATATACACACACAGGGGGGGGGCCACACACAGTATATACACACACAGGGGGGGAGCACACACACACAGTATATACACACACACAGGGGGGGGGGACACACACACAGTATATACACACACAGGGGGGGGCACACACACAGTATATACACACACAGGGGGGGGCACACACACAGTATATACACACACAGGGGGGGGGCACACACACAGTATATACACACACAGGGGGGGGGACACACACAGTATATACACACACAGGGGGGGGCACACACACAGTATATACACACACAGGGGGGGGCACACACACACAGTATATACACACACGGGGGGGGCACACACACAGTATATACACACACAGGGGGGGGCACACACACACAGTATATACACACACGGGGGGGGCGCACACACACAGTATATACACACACGGGGGGGCACACACACACAGTATATATACACACACGGGGGGGGGGGGCCACACACACACAGATATACACACACAGGGGGGGGGCAAACACACAGTAGGCAAACACACAGTATATACACACACAGGGGGGGGGACAAACACACAGTATATACACACAGGGGGGGCACACACAGTATATACACACACAGGGGGGGGGCACACAGTATATACACACACAGGGGGGGGGCACAGTATATACACACACAGTATATACACACACAGGGAGCGGCACACACACAGTATATACACAAACAGGGGGGGCACACACACAGTATATACACACAGGGGGGGCACACACACAGTATATACACACACAGGGGGGGCACACACACAGTATATACACACACAGGGGGGGCACACACACACAGTATATACACACACAGGGGGGGCACACACACAGTATATACACACAGGGGGGGGCACACACACAGTATATACACACAGGGGGGGCACACACACAGTATATACACACACAGGGGGGGGCACACACACAGTATATACACACACAGGGGGGGGCACACACACAGTATATACACACACAGGGGGGCACACACAGTATATACACACACAGGGGGGCAAACACACACAGTATATACACACACAGGGGGGGCACACACAGTATATACACACACAGGGGGGGGCACACAGTATATACACACACAAGGGGGGGCACACAGTATATACACACACAGTATATACACACACAGGGGGGGGCACACACAGTATATACACAGAGGGGGGGCACACACACAGTATATACACACAGGGGGGGCACACACACAGTATATACACACAGGGGGGGGCACACACACAGTATATACACACAGGGGGGGCACACACACAGTATATACACACAGGGGGGGCACACACACACAGTATATACACACACAGGGGGGGGGCGCACACACGCAGTATATACACACACAGGGGGGGCACACACACACAGTATATACACACACAGGGGGGGGCACACACACACAGTATATACACACAGGGGGGGGGCGCACACACGCAGTATATACACACAGGGGGGGGCACACACACACACAGTATATACACACACAGGGGGGGCACACACACACAGTATATACACACACAGGGGGGGGCACACACACACAGTATATACACACACAGGGGGGGGGCGCACACACACAGTATATACACACAGGGGGGGGCGCACACACGCAGTATATACACACACAGGGGGGGCACACACAGTATATACACACACAGGGGGGGGCGCACACACGCAGTATATACACACACAGGGGGGGGCACACACACACAGTATAAACACACACAGGGGGGGGCACACACACACAGTATATACACACACAGGGGGGGGGCGCACACACACAGTATATACACACACAGGGGGGGGGCGCACACACGCAGTATATACACACACAGGGGGGGGCACACACACGCAGTATATACACACACAGGGGGGGCACACACACACAGTATATACACACACAGGGGGGGCACACGCACACAGTATATACACACACAGGGGGGGGCACACGCACACACACACAGTATATACACACAGGGGGGGGCACACACACACAGTATATACACACACAGGGGGGGGGCGCACACACACAGTATATACACACACAGGGGGGGGCACACACACGCAGTATATACACACACAGGGGGGGCACACACACACAGTATATACACACACAGGGGGGGGCACACGCACACAGTATATACACACACAGGGGGGGGCACACGCACACACACACAGTATATACACACAGGGGGGGGGCCACACACACACAGTATATACACACAGGGGGGGGGCCACACACACACAGTATATACACACACAGGGGGGGGGCCCACACACACACAGTATATACACACACAGGGGGGGGCACACAGTATATACACACACAGGGGGGGGCACACACACAGTATATACACACACAGGGGGGGCACACACAGTATATACACACACACAGGGGGGGGCACACACACAGTATATACACACACAGGGGGGGGCACACACAGTATATACACACACACAGGGGGGGGGCACACACAGTATATACACACACAGGGGGGGGGCACACACAGTATATACACACACAGGGGGGGGCACACACAGTATATACACACACAGGGGGGGGCACACAGTATATACACACACAGGGGGGGGCACACACAGTATATACACACACAGGGGGGGCACACAGTATATACACACAGTATATACACACACAGGGGGGGCACACACAGTATATACACACAGGGGGGGGCACACACACAGTATATACACACAGGGGGGGCACACACACAGTATATACACACAGGGGGGGGCACACACACAGTATATACACACAGGGGGGCGCACACACACAGTATATACACACACAGGGGGGGCGCACACACACAGTATATACACACACAGGGGGGGCACACACACAGTATATACACACACAGGGGGGGCACACACACAGTATATACACACACAGGGGGGGCACACGCACACAGTATATACACACAGGGGGGCGCGCACACACACAGTATATACACACACAGGGGGGGGGGCCACACACACAGTATATACACACACAGGGGGGGGCACACACACACAGTATATACACACACAGGGGGGGGGGCCACACACACACAGTATATACACACACAGGGGGGGGGCCACACACACACAGTATATACACACACAGGGGGGGGGCCACACAGTATATACACACACAGGGGGGGGCACACACACAGTATATACACACACAGGGGGGGGACAAACACACACAGTATATACACACACAGGGGGGGGCACACACACACAGTATATACACACACAGGGGGGGGCACACAGTATATACACACACAGGGGGGGGGGACACACAGTATATACACACACAGGGGGGGGGACACAGTATATACACACACAGGGAGCGGCACACACAGTATATACACACAGGTGGGGGCACACACACACACACAGTATATACACACACAGGGGGGGGGCACACAGTATATACACACACACACACACACAGTATATACACACACAGGGGGGGGGACAAACACACACAGTATATACACACACAGGGGGGGGGACAAACACACACAGTATATACACACACAGGGGGGGGGCAAACACACACAGTATATACACACACAGGGGGGGGGCAAACACACACAGTATATACACACACGGGGGGGGGCAAACACACACAGTATATACACACACGGGGGGGGGCAAACACACACAGTATATACACACAGGGGGGGGGCACACACACAGTATATACACACAGGGGGGGGCACACACACAGTATATACACACAGGGGGGGCGCACACACACAGTATATACACACACAGGGGGGGCACACACACAGTATATACACACACAGGGGGGGGCACACACACAGTATATACACACACAGGGGGGGGCACACACACAGTATATACACACACAGGGGGGGGCACACACAGTAGATACACACACAGGGGGGGCACACACACACAGTATATACACACACAGGGGGGGGGCACACACAGTAGATACACACACAGGGGGGGGCACACACACACAGTATATACACACAGGGGGGGCACACACACACACACAGTATATACACACACGGGGGGGGCACACACACACACACAGTATATACACACACGGGGGGGGCACACACACACACAGTATATATACACACACACACACACACACAGCATATACACACACACAGGGGGGGCGCACACACACCGTATACACACACACAGGGGGGGGCGCACACACAGTATATACACACACAGGGGGGGGCGCACACACATACAGTATATACACACACACACACACACACAGTATATACACACAGGGGAGCGCACACAGTATATACACACACAGGGGGGGGCCACACACACAGTATATACACACACAGGGGGGGGGGCCACACACAGTATATACACACACAGGGGGGGGACACACAGTATATACACACACAGGGGGGGACACACAGTATATACACACACAGGGGGGGCACACAGTATATACACACACAGGGGGAGGCACACAGTATATACACACACGGGGGGGCACACACAGTATATACACACACAGGGGGGGGCACACACAGTATATACACACACAGGGGGGGGGCACACACAGTATATACACACACAGGGGGGGGCACACACAGTATATACACACACACATGGGGGGCACACAGTATATACACACACGGGGGGGCACACACACACAGTATATACACACACAGGGGGGGGCACACACACACAGTATATACACACAGGGGGGGCACACACACACAGTATATACACACACAGGGGGGGGCACACACACAGTATATACACACACAGGGGGGGGCACACACACAGTATATACACACACAGGGGGGGCACACACACAGTATATACACACACAGGGGGGGCACACACAGTATATATACACACACGGGGGGGCACACAGTATATACACACACGGGGGGGCACACACACAGTATATACACACACAGGGGGGGCACACACAGTATATATACACACACAGGGGGGGGCACACAGTATATACACACACAGGGGGGGCACACACACACACAGTATATACACACACAGGGGGGGGCACACACACAGTATATACACACACAGGGGGGGGCACACACACAGTATATACACACACAGGGGGGGGGCACACACACAGTATATACACACACAGGGGGGGGCACACACACAGTATATACACACACAGGGGGGGGCACACAGTATATACACACACAGGGGGGGGCACACACACAGTATATACACACAGGGGGGGCACACACACACACAGTATATACACACACAGGGGGGGCACACACACACACAGTATATACACACACAGGGGGGGCACACACACCGTATATACACACACAGGGGGGGCACACACACCGTATATACACACACAGGGGGGGCACACACACCGTATATACACACACAGGGGGGGCACACACACCGTATATACACACACAGGGGGGGCACACACACCGTATATACACACACAGGGGGGGCACACACAGTATATATACACACACAGGGGGGGCACACACAGTATATATACACACACAGGGGGGGCACACACACACAGTATATACACACACAGTATATACACACACAGGGGGGGCACACACACAGTATATACACACACAGGGGGGGGCACACAAAGTATATACACACACAGGGGGGAGCACACACACACAGTATATACACACACAGGGGGGGGCGCACACACACACACAGTATATACACACACAGGGGGGGGCGCACACACACACACAGTATATACACACACAGGGGGGGGCACACAGTATATACACACACAGGGGGGGCACACACACACACAGTATATACACACACAGGGGGGGGGCACACACACACAGTATATACACACACACAGGGGGGGCACACACACAGTATATACACACACAGGGGGGGCACACACACAGTATATACACACACAGGGGGGGCACACACAGTATATACACACACAGGGGGGGGGACACACACACACAGTATATACACACACGGGGGGGCACACACACAGTATATACACACACGGGGGGGCACACACACAGTATATACACACACGGGGGGGCACACACACACACAGTATATACACACACAGGGGGCGACACACAGTATACACACACACAGGGGGGGACACACACACAGTATATACACACACACAGTATATACACACACGGGGGGGACACACAGTATATACACACACAGGGGGGGCACACACACACAGTATATACACACACAGGGGGGGGGAGCACACACAGTATATACACACACAGGGGGGAGCACACACACACAGTATATACACACACAGGGGGGGGGAGCACACACACACAGTATATACACACACAGGGGGGGGAGCACACACACAGTATATACACACACAGGGGGGGGCGCACACACACACAGTATATACACACACAGGGGGGGGGCGCACACACACACAGTATATACACACACAGGGGGGGCACACACACACAGTATATACACACACAGGGGGGGGCGCACACACACACACACACAGTATATACACACACAGGGGGGGGCGCACACACACACACAGTATATACACACAGGGGGGGGCGCACACACACACACACAGTATATACACACACAGGGGGGGGCGCACACACACACACAGTATATACACACACAGGGGGGGGGCGCACACACACACAGTATATACACACACAGGCGGGGGCGCACACACACACACACACACAGTATATACACACACAGGGGGGGGGGGACACACACACCGTATATACACACACAGGGGGGGGGGCACACACACACAGTATATACACACGGGGGGGGGCACGCACACACAGTATATACACACACAGGGGGGGGGCACACACACACAGTATATACACACGGGGGGGGCACACACACACAGTATATACACACACAGGGGGGGGGACAAACACACAGGGGGGGGCGCGCACACACACACAGTATATACACACACAGGGGGGGGCGCACACACACACACAGTATATACACACACAGGGGGGGGCGCACACACACACACAGTATATACACACACAGGGGGGGGCGCACACACACACACACAGTATATACACACACAGGGGGGGGCGCACACACACACAGTATATACACACACAGGGGGGGGCGCACACACAGTATATACACACACAGGGGGGGGGCGCACACACAGTATATACACACACAGGGGGGGGCGCACACACAGTATATACACACACAGGGGGGGGGCGCACACACACACACTGTATATACACACACAGGGGGGGGCGCACACACAGTATATACACACACACAGGGGGGGGCACACACACAGTATATACACACACAGGGGGGGGGGCGCACACACAGTATATACACACACAGGGGGGGGGGCACACACACAGTATATACACACACAGGGGGGGCACACACACAGTATATACACACACAGGGGGGGGCACACACACAGTATATACACACACAGGGGGGGGCACACACACAGTATATACACACACAGGGGGGGGGCACACACACAGTATATACACACACAGGGGGGGGGCACACACACAGTATATACACACACAGGGGGGGGGCACACACACAGTATATACACACACAGGGGGGGGGCACACACACAGTATATACACACACAGGGGGGGGGCACACACACAGTATATACACACACAGGGGGGGGGCACACACACAGTATATACACACACAGGGGGGGGCACACACACAGTATATACACACACAGGGGGGGGGCACACACACAGTATATACACACACACAGGGGGGGGCACACACACAGTATATACACACACACAGGGGGGGGCACACACAGTATATACACGGGGGGGGGCGCACACAGTATATACACACACAGGGGGGGGCACACACAGTATATACACACACAGGGGGGGGGCACACACACAGTATATACACACGGTATATACACAGGGGGGGGCACACACACAGTATATACACACACAGGGGGGGGCACACACACACACACACAGGGGGGGGCACACACACACACACACAGTATATACACACAGGGGGGGGGGCAGACACACACAGTATATACACACAGGGGGGGGGCACACACACAACAGTATATACACACAGGGGGGGGGGGCACACACACACAGTATATACACACAGGGGGGGGGGCACACACAGTATATACACAGACAGGGGGGGGGGGCACACACACAGTATATACACACACAGGGGGGGGCACACACACAGTATATACACACAGGGGGGGGGCGCACGCACACACACACAGTATATACACACACAGGGGGGGCGCACACACAGTATATACACACACAGGGGGGGGCGCACACACAGTATATACACACACAGGGGGGGGCACACACACAGTATATACACACACAGGGGGGGCACACACACACAGTATATACACACACAGGGGGGGCACACACACAGTATATACACACACAGGGGGGGGGCACACACACAGTATATACACACAGGGGGGGGGCGCACACACAGTATATACACACAGGGGGGGGGCGCACACACACACACACAGTATATACACACACAGGGGGGGCACACACACAGTATATACACACACACAGGGGGGGGGGCACACACACAGTATATACACACAAGGGGGGGGCACACACAGTATGTACACACAGGGGGGGTCACACACACACACAGTATATACACACACAGGGGGGGGGCACACACACAGTATATACACACAGGGGGGGGGCGCACACACACACACACAGTATATACACACACAGGGGGGGCACACACACAGTATATACACACACACAGGGGGGGGGGCACACACACAGTATATACACACAAGGGGGGGGCACACACACAGTATGTACACACAGGGGGGGTCACACACACACACAGTATATACACACACAGGGGGGCACACACACAGTATATACACACAGGGGGGGTCACACACAGTACATACAGGGTGCACAGTACGGTGGCCGGCGGCGCTCACCCTGCATGCTGCTGACCGTGCTGTGCTGCTGCTGTCCGGGCCCCGCTGCTGCTGCTCCTCCTCCTCCGCCGCCGCCGCCGCTGTTGCTCGGATTGGACGTCGCCATTGTTAATATATTGGATTCCAGATGAGGCTGCAATGCAGCAACCCCCACTGCGCCGCCCCCTCCCAGCATCCCTCACTCTGACGTCACTGCCCGCCCCAGCGTGACGTCACCGCCCTCCCGAGACCCCGCCCCTGCCGCTGTCAGTCATATACAGGCCGGAGCTGCTGTACAACCTCTTATATAAAGCGGACAGTCATATACAGACCAGAGCTGCTGCAGAACCTCTTATAGAAAGCTGACAGTCATATACAGGCCAGAGCTGCTGCAGAACCTCTTATAGAAAGCTGTCAGTCATATACAGACCAGAGCTGCTGCAGAACCTCTTATATAAAGCTGTCAGTCATATACAGACCAGAGCTGCTGCAGAGCCTCTTATATAAAGCTGTCAGTCATAAACAGGAAAGAGCTGCTGCAGAACCTCTTATATAAAGCTGACAGTCATATACAGGCCGGAGCTGCTGCAGAGCCTCTTATATAAAGCAGTCAGTCATATACAGACCAGAGCTGCTGCAGAACCTCTTATATAAAGCTGTCAGTCATATACAGGAAAGAGCTGCTGCAGAACCTCTTATATAAAGCTGACAGTCATATACAGGAAAGAGCTGCTGCAGAACCTCTTATATAAAGCTGTCAGTCATATACAGACCAGAGCTGCTGCAGAACCTCTTATATAAAGCTGACAGTCATATACAGACCAGAGCTGCTGCAGAACCTCTTATATAAAGCTGTCAGTCATATACAGACCAGACCTGCTGCAGAGCCTCTTATATAAAGCTGTCAGTCATATACAGACCAGAGCTGCTGCAGAACCTCTTATATAAAGCTGTCAGTCATATACAGGCCGGAGCTGCTGCAGAACCTCTTATATAAAGCTGTCAGTCATATACAGGAAAGAGCTGCTGCAGAGCCTCTTATATAAAGCTGACAGTCATATACAGGAAAGAGCTGCTGCAGAACCTCTTATATAAAGCTGTCAGTCTCATATACAGACCAGAGCTGCTGCAGAGCCTCTTATATAAAGCTGTCAGTCATATACAGGAAAGAGCTGCTGCAGAACCTCTTATATAAAGCTGTCAGTCATATACGGGCCGGAGCTGCTGCAGAACCTCTCATATAAAGCAGTCAGTCATATACAGGAAAGAGCTGCTGCAGAACCTCTTATATAAAGCTGACAGTCATATACAGACCAGAGCTGCTGCAGAACCTCTTATAGAAAGCTGACAGTCATATACAGGCCAGAGCTGCTGCAGAACCTCTTATAGAAAGCTGTCAGTCATATACAGACCAGAGCTGCTGCAGAACCTCTTATATAAAGCTGTCAGTCATATACAGACCAGAGCTGCTGCAGAGCCTCTTATATAAAGCTGTCAGTCATAAACAGGAAAGAGCTGCTGCAGAACCTCTTATATAAAGCTGACAGTCATATACAGGCCGGAGCTGCTGCAGAGCCTCTTATATAAAGCAGTCAGTCATATACAGACCAGAGCTGCTGCAGAACCTCTTATATAAAGCTGTCAGTCATATACAGACCAGAGCTGCTGCAGAACCTCTTATATAAAGCTGACAGGCATATACAGACCAGAGCTGCTGCAGAACCTCTTATATAAAGCTGTCAGTCATATACAGACCAGACCTGCTGCAGAGCCTCTTATATAAAGCTGTCAGTCATATACAGACCAGAGCTGCTGCAGAACCTCTTATATAAAGCTGTCAGTCATATACAGGCCGGAGCTGCTGCAGAACCTCTTATATAAAGCTGTCAGTCATATACAGGAAAGAGCTGCTGCAGAGCCTTTTATATAAAGCTGACAGTCATATACAGGAAAGAGCTGCTGCAGAACCTCTTATATAAAGCTGTCAGTCTCATATACAGACCAGAGCTGCTGCAGAGCCTCTTATATAAAGCTGTCAGTCATATACAGGAAAGAGCTGCTGCAGAGCCTCTTATATAAAGCTGTCAGTCATATACAGGAAAGAGCTGCTGCAGAACCTCTTATATAAAGCTGTCAGTCATATACGGGCCGGAGCTGCTGCAGAACCTCTCATATAAAGCAGTCAGTCATATACAGGAAAGAGCTGCTGCAGAACCTCTTATATAAAGCTGTCAGTCATATACAGGCCGGAGCTGCTGGAGAACCTCTTATATAAAGCTGTCAGTCATATACAGACCAGAGCTGCTGCAGAACCTCTTATAGAAAGCTGACAGTCATATACAGGAAAGAGCTGCTGCAGAACCTCTTATATAAAGCTGACAGTCATAAACAGGAAAGAGCTGCTGCAGAACCTCTTATATAAAGCTGTCAGTCATATACAGACCAGAGCTGCTGCAGAACCTCTTATATAAAGCTGTCAGTCATATACAGGAAAGAGCTGCTGAAGAACCTCTTATATAAAGCAGTCAGTCATATACAGGACAGAGCTGCGGCAGAACCTCTTATAGAAAGCTGTCAGTCATATACAGACCAGAGCTGCTGCAGAACCTCTTATATAAAGCTGTCAGTCATATACAGACCAGAGCTGCTGCAGAGCCTCTTATATAAAGCTCACAGTCATATACAGAAAAGAGCTGCTGCAGAGCCTCTTATATAAAGCTGTCAGTCATATACAGACCGGAGCTGCTGCAGAGCCTCTTATATAAAGCTGTCAGTCATATACAGGAAAGAGCTGCTGCAGAGCCTCTTATATAAAGCTGTCAGTCATATACAGACCAGAGCTGCTGCAGAGCCTCTTATATAAAGCTGTCAGTCATATACAGGAAAGAGCTGCTGCAGAACCTCTTATGTAAAGCTGTCAGTCGTATACAGGAAAGAGCTGCTGCAGAGCCTCTTATATAAAGCTCACAGTCATATACAGGAAAGAGCTGCTGCAGAGCCTCTTATATAAAACTGTCAGTCATATACAGACCAGAGCTGCTGCAGAACCTCTTATAGAAAGCTGTCAGTCATATACAGGAAAGAGCTGCTGCAGAACCTCTTATATAAAGCTGACAGTCATATACAGGAAAGAGCTGCTGCAGAACCTCTTATATAAAGCTGACAGTCATAAACAGGAAAGAGCTGCTGCAGAACCTCTTATATAAAGCTGTCAGTCATATACAGACCAGAGCTGCTGCAGAACCTCTTATATAAAGCTGTCAGTCATATACAGACCAGAGCTGCTGCAGAACCTCTTATATAAAGCTGTCAGTCATATACAGGAAAGAGCTGCTGAAGAACCTCTTATATAAAGCAGTCAGTCATATACAGGAAAGAGCTGCTGCAGAACCTCTTATAGAAAGCTGTCAGTCATATACAGACCAGAGCTGCTGCAGAACCTCTTATATAAAGCTGTCAGTTATATACAGACCAGAGCTGCTGCAGAACCTCTTATATAAAGCTGTCAGTCATATACAGGAAAGAGCTGCTGAAGAACCTCTTATATAAAGCTGTTAGACATATACAGGCCGGAGCTGCTGCAGAACCTCTTATATAAAGCTGACAGTCATATACAGGCCGGAGCTGCTGCAGAACCTCTTATATAAAGCTGACAGTCATATACATGCCGGAGCTGCTGCAGAACCTCTTATATAAAGCTGTCAGTTATATACCGACCAGAGCTGCTGCAGAACCTCTTATAGAATGCTGACAGTCATATACAGGAAAGAGCTGCTGCAGAACCTCTTATATAAAGCTGACAGTCATATACAGGAAAGAGCTGCTGCAGAGCCTCTTATATAAAGCTGACAGTCATAAACAGGAAAGAGCTGCTGCAGAACCTCTTATATAAAGCTGTCAGTCATATACAGACCAGAGCTGCTGCAGAACCTATTATATAAAGCTGTCAGTCATATACAGACCAGAGCTGCTGCAGAACCTCTTATATAAAGCTGTCAGTCATAAACAGACCAGAGCTGCTGCAGAACCTCTTATATAAAGCTGTCAGTCATATACAGGAAAGAGCTGCTGAAGAACCTCTTATATAAAGGTGACAGTCATATTCAGGCCGGAGCTGCTGCAGAACCTCTTGTATAAAGCTGTCAGTAACATACATCCGGAGCTGCTGCTGAACCTCTTATATAAAGCTGTCAGTCATATACAGGCCGGAGCTGCTGCAGAGCCTCTTATATAAAGCTGTCAGTCATATTCAGGCCCGGAGCAGCTGCAGAACCTCTTATATAAAGCTGACAGTCATATTCAGGCTGGAGCTGCTGCAGAACCTCTTATATAAAGCTGTCAGTCATATACAGGAAAGAGCTGCTGCAGAACCTCTTATATAAAGCTTACAGTCATATTCAGGCCAGAGCTGCTGCAGAACCTCTTATATAAAGCTGACAGTCATATTCAGGCCCGGAGCTGCTGCAGAAACTCTTATATAAAGCTGTCAGTCATATTCAGGCCTGGAGCTGCTGCAGAACCTCTTAAATAAAGCTGTCAGTCATATACAGGCCGGAGCTGCTGCAGAGCCTCTTATATAAAGCTGTCAGTCATATACAGGCCGGAGCTGCTGCAGAGCCTCTTATATAAAGCTGACAGTCATATACAGGAAAGAGCTGCTGCAGAACCTCTTATATAAAGCTGTCAGTCATATACAGACCAGAGCTGCTGCAGAACCTCTTATATAAAGCTGTCAGTCATATACAGACCAGAGCTGCTGCAAAACCTCTTATATAAAGCTGTCAGTCATATACAGGAAAGAGCTGCTGAAGAACCTCTTATATAAAGCTGTCAGTCATATACGGGCCCGGAGCTGCTGCAGAACCTCTTATATAAAGCTGTCAGTCATATACGGGCCCGGAGCTGCTGCAGAACCTCTTATATAAAGCTGACAGTCATATACAGGCCGGAGCTGCTGCAGAACCTCTTATATAAAGCTGTCAGTCATATACAGACCAGAGCTGCTGCAGAACCTCTTATAGAAAGCTGACAGTCATATACAGGAAAGAGCTGCTGCACAACCTCTTATATAAAGCTGTCAGTCATATACAGACCAGAGCTGCTGCAGAACCTCTTATAGAAAGCTGACAGTCATATACAGGAAAGAGCTGCTGCACAACCTCTTATATAAAGCTGACAGTCATATACAGGAAAGAGCTGCTGCGGAACCTCTTATATAAAGCAGACAGTCATGAACAGGAAAGAGCTGCTGCAGAACCTCTTATATAAAGCTGACAGTCATAAATAGGAAAGAGCGGCTGCAGAATCTCTTATATAAAGCTGTCAGTCATATACAGACCAGAACTGCTGCAGAACCTCTTATATAAAGCTGACAGTCATAAACAGGAAAGAGCTGCTGCAGAACCTCTTATATAAAGCTGTCAGTCATATACAGACCAGAACTGCTGCAGAACCTCTTATATAAAGCTGACAGTCATAAACAGGAAAGAGCTGCTGCAGAACCTCTTATATAAAGCTGTCAGTCATATACAGGAAAGAGCTGCTGCAGAACCTCTTATATAAAGCTGTCAGTCATATACAGGCCGGAGCTGCGGCAGAACCTCTTATAGAAAGCTGACAGTCATATACAGGAAAGAGCTGCTGCAGAACCTCTTATATAAAGCTGTCAGTCATATACATACCAGAGCTGCTGCAGAGCCTCTTATATAAAGCAGTCAGTCATATACAGACCAGAGCTGCTGCAGAACCTCTTATATAAAGCTGTCAGTCATATACAGACCAGAGCTGCTGCAGAACCTCTTATATAAAGCTGTCAGTCATATACAGACCAGAGCTGCTGCAGAACCTCTTATATAAAGCTGACAGTCATATACAGACCAGAGCTGCTGCAGAACCTCTTATATAAAGCTGACAGTCATATACAGACCAGAGCTGCTGCAGAACCTCTTATATAAAGCTGTCAGTCATATACAGACCAGAGCTGCTGCAGAACCTCTTATATAAAGCTGTCAGTCATATACAGACCAGAGCTGCTGCAGAGCCTCTTATATAAAGCTGTCAGTCATATACAGGAAAGAGCTGCTGCAGAGCCTCTTATATAAAGCTGTCAGTCATATACAGACCAGAGCTGCTGCAGAACCTCTTATATAAAGCTGACAGTCATATACAGACCAGAGCTGCTGCAGAACCTCTTATATAAAGCTGTCAGTCATATACAGGCCAGAGCTGCTGCAGAACCTCTTATATAAAGCTGTCAGTCATATACAGACCAGAGCTGCTGCAGAACCTCTTATATAAAGCTGACAGTCATATACAGACCAGAGCTGCTGCAGAACCTCTTATATAAAGCTGTCAGTCATATACAGACCAGAGCTGCTGCAGAACCTCTTATATAAAGCTGTCAGTCATATACAGACCAGAGCTGCTGCAGAGCCTCTTATATAAAGCTGTCAGTCATATACAGGAAAGAGCTGCTGCAGAGCCTCTTATATAAAGCTGACAGTCATATACAGGAAAGAGCTGCTGCAGAACCTCTTATATAAAGCTGTCAGTCATATACAGGCCGGAGCTGCTGCAGAACCTCTTATATAAAGCTGTCAGTCATATACAGACCAGAGCTGCTGCAGAACCTCTTATATAAAGCTGTCAGTCATATACAGACCAGAGCTGCTGCAGAACCTCTTATAGAAAGCTGACAGGCATATACAGGAAAGAGCTGCTGCAGAGCCTCTTATATAAAGCTGCCAGTCATATACAGGAAAGAGCTGCTGCAGAACCTCTTATATAAAGCTGTCAGTCATATTCAGGCCGGAGCTGCTGCAGAACCTCTTATATAAAGCTGTCAGTCATATACAGACCAGAGCTGCTGCAGAACCTCTTATAGAAAGCTGACAGTCATATACAGGAAAGAGCTGCTGCAGAACCTCTTATATAAAGCTGACAGTCATAAACAGGAAAGAGCTGCTGCAGAACCTCTTATATAAAGCTGTCAGTCATATACAGACCAGAGCTGCTGCAGAACCTCTTATATAAAGCTGACAGTCATATACAGGCCGGAGCTGCTCTACAACCTCTTATATAAAGCTGTCAGTCATATTCAGGCCCGGAGCTGCTGCAGAGCCTCTTATATAAAGCTGTCAGTCATATACAGGAAAGAGCTGCTGAAGAACCTCTTAGATAAAGCTGACAGTCATATACAGACCAGAGCTGCTGCAGAACCTCTTTTATAAAGCTGTCAGTCATTTACAGACCAGAGCTGCTGCAGAGCCTCTTATATAAAGCTGACAGTCATATACAGGCCGGAGCTGCTGCAGAACCTCTTATAGAAAGCTGTCAGTCATATACAGGTCGGAGCTGCGGCAGAACCTCTTATAGAAAGCTGACAGTCATATACAGGAAAGAGCTGCTGCAGAACCTCTTATATAAAGCTGACAGTCATATACAGGAAAGAGCTGCTGCAAAGCCTCTTATATAAAGCTGTCAGTCATATACAGACCAGAGCTGCTGCAGAGCCTCTTATATAAAGCTGTCAGTCATATACAGACCAGAGCTGCTGCAGAACCTCTTATATAAAGCTGTCAGTCATATACAGACCAGAGCTGCTGCAGAACCTCTTATATAAAGCTGTCAGTCATATACAGACCAGAGCTGCTGCAGAACCTCTTATATAAAGCTGACAGTCATATACAGACCAGAGCTGCTGCAGAACCTCTTATATAAAGCTGTCAGTCATATACAGACCAGAGCTGCTGCAGAACCTCTTATATAAAGCTGTCAGTCATATACAGACCAGAGCTGCTGCAGAGCCTCTTATATAAAGCTGTCAGTCATATACAGGAAAGAGCTGCTGCAGAGCCTCTTATAGAAAACTGACAGTCATATACAGGAAAGAGCTGCTGCAGAACCTCTTATATAAAGCTGTCAGTCATATACAGGCCGGAGCTGCCGCAGAACCTCTTATATAAAGCTGTCAGTCATATACAGACCAGAGCTGCTGCAGAACCTCTTATATAAAGCTGTCAGTCATATACAGGCCAGAGCTGCTGCAGAACCTCTTATATAAAGCTGTCAGTCATATACAGGAAAGAGCTGCTGCAGAGCCTCTTATATAAAGCTGACAGTCATATACAGACCAGAGCTGCTGCAGAGCCTCTTATATAAAGCTGTCAGTCATATACAGGAAAGAGCTGCTGCAGAGCCTCTTATATAAAGCTGTCAGTCATATATACAGACCAGAGCTGCTGCAGAGCCTCTTATATAAAGCTGTCAGTCATATACAGGAAAGAGCTGCTGCAGAACCTCTTATATAAACCTGTCAGTCATATACGGGCCGGAGCTGCTGCAGAACCTCTCATATAAAGCAGTCAGTCATATACAGGAAAGAGCTGCTGCAGAACCTCTTATATAAAGCTGTCAGTCATATACAGGCCGGAGCTGCTGCAGAACCTCTTATATAAAGCTGTCAGTCATATACAGACCAGAGCTGCTGCAGAACCTCTTATAGAAAGCTGACAGTCATATACAGGAAAGAGCTGCTGCAGAACCTCTTATATAAAGCTGACAGTCATAAACAGGAAAGAGCTGCTGCAGAACCTCTCATATAAAGCTGTCAGTCATATACAGACCAGAGCTGCTGCAGAACCTCTTATATAAAGCTGTCAGTCATATACAGACCAGAGTTGCTGCAGAACCTCCTATATAAAGCTGTCAGTCATATACAGGAAAGAGCTGCTGAAGAACTTCTTATATAAAGCAGTCAGTCATATACAGGAAAGAGCTGCTGCAGAACCTCTTATAGAAAGCTGTCAGTCATATACAGACCAGAGCTGCTGCAGAACCTCTTATATAAAGCTGTCAGTCATTTACAGACCAGAACTGCTGCAGAGCCTCTTATATAAAGCTGTCAGTCATATACAGACAGGAGCTGCTGCAGAGCCTCTTATATAAAGCTGACAGTCATATACAGGAAAGAGCTGCTGCAGAACCTCTTATATAAAGCTGACAGTCATAAACAGGAAAGAGCTGCTGCAGAACCTCTTATATAAAGCTGTCAGTCATATACAGACCAGAGCTGCTGCAGAAGCTCTTATATAAAGCTGACAGTCATATACAGACCAGAGCTGCTGCAGAACCTCTTATATAAAGCTGTCAGTCATATACAGACCAGAGCTGCTGCAGAACCTCTTATATAAAGCTGTCAGTCATATTCAGGCCCGGAGCTGCTGCAGAGCCTCTTATATAAAGCTGTCAGTCATATACAGGAAAGAGCTGCTGCAGAACCTCTTATATAAAGCTGACAGTCATATACAGGCCGGAGCTGCTGCAGAACCTCTTATAGAAAGCTGTCAGTCATATACATACCAGAGCTGCTGCAGAACCTCTTATAGAAAGCTGACAGTCATATACAGGAAAGAGCAGCTGCAGAACCTCTTATATAAAGCTGACAGTCATATACAGGAAAGAGCTGCTGCAGAGCCTCTTATATAAAGCTGTCAGTCATATACAGACCAGAGCTGCTGCAGAGCCTCTTATATAAAGCTGTCAGTCATATACAGGAAAGAGCTGCTGCAGAGCCTCTTATATAAAGCTGTCAGTCATATACATACCAGAGCTGCTGCAGAACCTCTTATATAAAGCTGTCAGTCATATACAGGAAAGAGCTGCTGCAGAGCCTCTTATATAAAGCTGTCAGTCATATACAGACCAGATCTGCTGCAGAGCCTCTTATATAAAGCTGTCAGTCATATACAGGAAAGAGCTGCTGCAGAACCTCTTATATAAAGCTGTCAGTCATATACAGGAAAGAGCTGCTGCAGAGCCTATTATATAAAGCTGACAGTCATATACAGGCCGGAGCTGCTGCAGAACCTCTTATATAAAGCTGTCAGTCATATACAGGAAAGAGCTGCTGCAGAGCCTCTTATATAAAGCTGTCAGTCATATACAGACCAGAGCTGCTGCAGAGCCTCTTATATAAAGCTGTCAGTCATATACAGGAAAGAGCTGCTGCAGAGCCTCTTATATAAAGCTGTCAGTCATATACAGGAAAGAGCTGCTGCAGAACCTCTTATATAAAGCTGACAGTCATATACAGGAAAGAGCTGCTGCAGAACCTCTTATATAAAGCTGACAGTCATAAACAGGAAAGAGCTGCTGCAGAACCTCTTATATAAAGCTGTCAGTCATATACAGACCAGAGCTGCTGCAGAAGCTCTTATATAAAGCTGACAGTCATATACAGACCAGAGCTGCTGAAGAACCTCTTATATAAAGCTGTCAGTCATATACAGACCAAAGCTGCTGCAAAACCTCTTATATAAAGCTGTCAGTCATATTCAGGCCCGGAGCTGCTGCAGAACCTCTTATATAAAGCTGTCAGTCATATACAGGAAAGAGCTGCTGCAGAACCTCTTATAGAAAGCTGTCAGTCATATACATACCAGAGCTGCTGCAGAACCTCTTATAGAAAGCTGACAGTCATATACAGGAAATAGCAGCTGCAGAACCTCTTATATAAAGCTGACAGTCTTGTACAGGAAAGAGCTGCTGCAGAGCCTCTTATATAATGCTGTCAGTCATATACAGACCAGAGCTGCTGCAGAGCCTCTTATATAAAGCTCACAGTCATATACAGGAAAGAGCTGCTGCAGAGCCTCTTATATAAAGCTGTCAGTCATATACAGACCAGAGCTGCTGCAGAGCCTCTTATATAAAGCTGTCAGTCATATACAGGAAAGAGCTGCTGCAGAGCCTCTTATATAAAGCTGTCAGTCATATACAGACCAGAGCTGCTGCAGAGCCTCGTATATAAAGCTGTCAGTCATATACAGGAAAGAGCTGCTGCAGAACCTCTTATATAAAGCTGTCAGTCATATACAGGAAAGAGCTGCTGCAGAGCCTCTTATATAAAGCTGACAGTCATATACAGGCCGGCGCTGCTGCAGAACCTCTTATATAAAGCTGTCAGTCATATACAGGAAAGAGCTGCTGCAGAGCCTCTTATATAACGCTGTCAGTCATATACAGACCAGAGCTGCTGCAGAGCCTCTTATATAAAGCTGTCAGTCATATACAGGAAAGAGCTGCTGCAGAACCTCTTATATAAAGCTGTCAGTCATATACAGGAAAGAGCTGCTGCAGAGCCTCTTATATAAAGCTGACAGTCATATACAGGAAAGAGCTGCTGCAGAGCCTCTTATATAAAGCTGTCAGTCTCATATACAGACCAGAGCTGCTGCAGAGCCTCTTATATAAAGCTGTCAGTCATATACAGGAAAGAGCTGCTGCAGAGCCTCTTATATAAAGCTGTCAGTCATATACAGGAAAGAGCTGCTGCAGAACCTCTTATATAAAGCTGTCAGTCATATACGGGCCGGAGCTGCTGCAGAACCTCTCATATAAAGCAGTCAGTCATATACAGGAAAGAGCTGCTGCAGAACCTCTTATATAAAGCTGTCAGTCATATACAGGCCAGAGCTGCTGCAGAACCTCTTATATAAAGCTGTCAGTCATATACAGACCAGAGCTGCTGCAGAACCTCTTATAGAAAGCTGACAGTCATATACAGGAAAGAGCTGCTGCAGAACCTCTTATATAAAGCTGACAGTCATATACAGACCAGAGCTGCTGCAGAACCTCTTATATAAAGCTGTCAGTCATATACAGGAAAGAGCTGCTGAAGAACCTCTTATATAAAGCAGTCAGTCATATACAGGAAAGAGCTGCTTCAGAACCTCTTATAGAAAGCTGTCAGTCATATACAGACCAGAGCTGCTGCAGAACCTCTTATATAAAGCTGTCAGTCATATACAGACCAGAGCTGCTGCAGAGCCTCTTATATAAAGCTCACAGTCATATACAGAAAAGAGCTGCTGCAGAGCCTCTTATATAAAGCTGTCAGTCATATACAGACCGCAGCTGCTGCAGAGCCTCTTATATAAAGCTGTCAGTCATATACAGGAAAGAGCTGCTGCAGAACCTCTTATATAAAGCTGACAGTCATATACATGCCAGAGCTGCTGCAGAGCCTCTTATATAAAGCTGTCAGTCATATACAGACCAGAGCTGCTGCAGAACCTCTTATATACAGCTGTCAGTCATATACAGGAAAGAGCTGCTGCAGAGCCTCTTATATAAAGCTCACAGTCATATACAGACCAGAGCTGCTGCAGAACCTCTTATAGAAAGCTGTCAGTCATATAGAGGAAAGAGCTGCTGCAGAACCTCTTATATAAAGCTGACAGTCATATACAGGAAAGAGCTGCTGCAGAACCTCTTATATAAAGCTGACAGTCATAAACAGGAAAGAGCTGCTGCAGAACCTCTTATATAAAGCTGTCAGTCATATACAGACCAGAGCTGCTGCAGAACCTCTTATATAAAGCTGTCAGTCATATACAGACCAGAGCTGCTGCAGAACCTCTTATATAAAGCTGTCAGTCATATACAGACCAGAGCTGCTGCAGAACCTCTTATATAAATCTGTCAGTCATATACAGGAAAGAGCTGCTGCAGAACCTCTTATATAAAGCAGTCAGTCATATACAGGAAAGAGCTGCTGCAGAACCTCTTATAGAAAGCAGTCAGTCATATACAGGAAAGAGCTGCTGCAGAACCTCTTATATAAAGCAGTCAGTCATATACAGGAAAGAGCTGCTGCAGAACCTCTTATAGAAAGCTGTCAGTCATATACAGACCAGAGCTGCTGCAGAACCTCTTATATAAAGCTGTCAGTCATATACAGACCAGAGCTGCTGCAGAACCTCTTATATAAAGCTGTCAGTCATATACAGGAAAGAGCTGCTGAAGAACCTCTTATATAAAGCTGTTAGTCATATACAGGCCGGAGCTGCTGCAGAACCTCTTATATAAAGCTGACAGTCATATACAGGCCGGAGCTGCTGCAGAACCTCTTATATAAAGCTGACAGTCATATACATGCCGGAGCTGCTGCAGAACCTCTTATAAAAAGCTGTCAGTCATATACAGACCAGAGCTGCTGCAGAACCTCTTATAGAATGCTGACAGTCATATACAGGAAAGAGCTGCTGCAGAACCTCTTATATAAAGCTGACAGTCATATACAGGAAAGAGCTGCTGCAGAGCCTCTTATATAAAGCTGTCAGTCATATACAGGAAAGAGCTGCTGCAGAGCCTCTTATATAAAGCTGTCAGTCATATACAGACCAGAGCTGCTGCAGAACCTCTTATATAAAGCTGTCAGTCATAAACAGACCAGAGCTGCTGCAGAACCTCTTATATAAAGCTGTCAGTCATATACAGGAAAGAGCTGCTGAAGAACCTCTTATATAAAGGTGACAGTCATATTCAGGCCGGAGCTGCTGCAGAACCTCTTGTATAAAGCTGTCAGTAACATACATCCGGAGCTGCTGCTGAACCTCTTATATAAAGCTGTCAGTCATATACAGGCCGGAGCTGCTGCAGAGCCTCTTATATAAAGCTGTCAGTCATATTCAGGCCCGGAGCAGCTGCAGAACCTCTTATATAAAGCTGACAGTCATATTCAGGCTGGAGCTGCTGCAGAACCTCTTATATAAAGCTGTCAGTCATATACAGGAAAGAGCTGCTGCAGAACCTCTTATATAAAGCTTACAGTCATATTCAGGCCAGAGCTGCTGCAGAACCTCTTATATAAAGCTGACAGTCATATTCAGGCCCGGAGCTGCTGCAGAAACTCTTATATAAAGCTGTCAGTCATATTCAGGCCTGGAGCTGCTGCAGAACCTCTTAAATAAAGCTGTCAGTCATATACAGGCCGGAGCTGCTGCAGAGCCTCTTATATAAAGCTGTCAGTCATATACAGGCCGGAGCTGCTGCAGAACCTCTTATATAAAGCTGTCAGTCATATACAGACCAGAGCTGCTGCAGAACCTCTTATATAAAGCTGTCAGTCATATACAGACCAGAGCTGCTGCAGAACCTCTTATATAAAGCTGTCAGTCATATACAGGAAAGAGCTGCTGAAGAACCTCTTATATAAAGCTGTCAGTCATATACGGGCCCGGAGCTGCTGCAGAACCTCTTATATAAAGCTGACAGTCATATACAGGCCGGAGCTGCTGCAGAACCTCTTATATAAAGCTGTCAGTCATATACAGACCAGAGCTGCTGCAGAACCTCTTATAGAAAGCTGACAGTCATATACAGGAAAGAGCTGCTGCACAACCTCTTATATAAAGCTGACAGTCATATACAGGAAAGAGCTGCTGCGGAACCTCTTATATAAAGCAGTCAGTCATAAACAGGAAAGAGCTGCTGCAGAACCTCTTATATAAAGCTGACAGTCATAAACAGGAAAGAGCGGCTGCAGAATCTCTTATATAAAGCTGTCAGTCATATACAGACCAGAACTGCTGCAGAGCCTCATATAAAAAGCTGTCAGTCATAAACAGGAAAGAGCTGCTGCAGAACCTCTTATATAAAGCTGTCAGTCATATACAGGAAAGAGCTGCTGCAGAACCTCTTATATCAAGCTGACAGTCATATACAGGCCGGAGCTGCTGCAGAACCTCTTATAGAAAGCTGTCAGTCATATACAGGCCGGAGCTGCGGCAGAACCTCTTATAGAAAGCTGACAGTCATATACAGGAAAGAGCTGCTGCAGAACCTCTTATATAAAGCTGTCAGTCATATACAGGCCGGAGCTGCTGCAGAACCTCTTATATAAAGCTGTCAGTCCTATACAGACCAGAGCTGCTGCAGAGCCTCTTATATAAAGCAGTCAGTCATATACAGACCAGAGCTGCTGCAGAACCTCTTATATAAAGCTGTCAGTCATATACAGACCAGAGCTGCTGCAGAACCTCTTATATAAAGCTGTCAGTCATATACAGACCAGAGCTGCTGCAGAACCTCTTATATAAAGCTGACAGTCATATACAGACCAGAGCTGCTGCAGAACCTCTTATATAAAGCTGTCAGTCATATACAGACCAGAGCTGCTGCAGAACCTCTTATATAAAGCTGTCAGTCATATACAGACCAGAGCTGCTGCAGAGCGTCTTATATAAAGCTGTCAGTCATATACAGGAAAGAGCTGCTGCAGAACCTCTTATATAAAGCTGACAGTCATATACAGGCCGGAGCTGCTGCAGAGCCTCTTATATAAAGCTGACAGTCATATACAGGAAAGAGCTGCTGCAGAACCTCTTATATAAAGCTGTCAGTCATATACAGGCCGGAGCTGCTGCAGAAACTCTTATATAAAGCTGTCAGTCATATACAGACCAGAGCTGCTGCAGAACCTCTTATATAAAGCTGTCAGTCATATACAGACCAGAGCTGCTGCAGAACCTCTTATAGAAAGCTGACAGGCATATACAGGAAAGAGCTGCTGCAGAGCCTCTTATATAAAGCTGACAGTCATATACAGGAAAGAGCTGCTGCAGAACCTCTTATATAAAGCTGTCAGTCATATACAGACCAGAGCTGCTGCAGAACCTCTTATAGAAAGCTGACAGTCATATACAGGAAAGAGCTGCTGCAGAACCTCTTATAGAAAGCTGACAGTCATAAACAGGAAAGACCTGCTGCAGAACCTCTTATATAAAGCTGTCAGCCATATACAGACCAGAGCTGCTGCAGAACCTCTTATATAAAGCTGACAGTCATATACAGGCCGGAGCTGCTCTACAACCTCTTATATAAAGCTGTCAGTCATATTCAGGCCCGGAGCTGCTGCAGAGCCTCTTATATAAAGCTGTCAGTCATATACAGGAAAGAGCTGCTGAAGAACCTCTTATTTAAAGCTGACAGTCATATACAGACCAGAGCTGCTGCAGAACCTCTTATATAAAGCTGTCAGTCATTTACAGACCAGAGCTGCTGCAGAGCCTCTTATATAAAGCTGACAGTCATATACAGGAAAGAGCTGCTGCAGAACCTCTTATATAAAGCTGTCAGTCATATACAGGCCGGAGCTGCTGCAGAACCTCTTATATAAAGCTGTCAGTCATATACAGACCAGAGCTGCTGCAGAACCTCTTATATAAAGCTGTCAGTCATATACAGACCAGAGCTGCTGCAGAACCTCTTATAGAAAGCTGACAGGCATATACAGGAAAGAGCTGCTGCAGAGCCTCTTATATAAAGCTGACAGTCATATACAGGAAAGAGCTGCTGCAGAACCTCTTATATAAAGCTGTCAGTCATATACAGGCCGGAGCTGCTGCAGAACCTCTTATATAAAGCTGTCAGTCATATACAGACCAGAGCTGCTGCAGAACCTCTCATAGAAAGCTGACAGTCATATACAGGAAAGAGCTGCTGCAGAACCTCTTATAGAAAGCTGACAGTCATAAACAGGAAAGAGCTGCTGCAGAACCTCTTATATAAAGCTGTCAGTCATATACAGACCAGAGCTGCTGCAGAACCTCTTATATAAAGCTGACAGTCATATACAGGCCGGAGCTGCTCTACAACCTCTTATATAAAGCTGTTAGTCATATTCAGGCCCGGAGCTGCTGCAGAGCCTCTTATATAAAGCTGTCAGTCATATACAGGAAAGAGCTGCTGAAGAACCTCTTAGTTAAAGCTGACAGTCATATACAGACCAGAGCTGCTGCAGAACCTCTTATATAAAGCTGTCAGTCATTTACAGACCAGAGCTGCTGCAGAGCCTCTTATATAAAGCTGACAGTCATATACAGGAAAAAGCTGCTGCAGAACCTCTTATATAAAGCTGACAGTCATATACAGGAAAGAGCTGCTGCAGAGCCTCTTATATAAAGCTGTCAGTCATATACAGACCAGAGCTGCTGCAGAGCCTCTTATATAAAGCTGTCAGTCATATACAGACCAGAGCTGCTGCAGAACCTCTTATATAAAGCTGACAGTCATGTACAGGAAAGAGCTGCTGCAAAGCCTCTTATATAAAGCTGTCAGTCATATACAGACCAGAGCTGCTGCAGAGCCTCTTATATAAAGCTGTCAGTCATATACAGACCAGAGCTGCTGCAGAACCTCTTATATAAAGCTGTCAGTCATATACAGACCAGAGCTGCTGCAGAGCCTCTTATATAAAGCTATCAGTCATATACACACCAGAGCTGCTGCAGAACCTCTTATATAAAGCTGACAGTCATATACAGACCAGAGCTGCTGCAGAACCTCTTATATAAAGCTGTCAGTCATATACAGACCAGAGCTGCTGCAGAACCTCTTATATAAAGCTGTCAGTCATATACAGACCAGAGCTGCTGCAGAGCCTCTTATATAAAGCTGTCAGTCATATACAGGAAAGAGCTGCTGCAGAGCCTCTTATATAAAGCTGACAGTCATATACAGGAAAGAGCTGCTGCAGAACCTCTTATATAAAGCTGTCAGTCATATACAGGCCGGAGCTGCCGCAGAACCTCTTATATAAAGCTGTCAGTCATATACAGACCAGAGCTGCTGCAGAACCTCTTATATAAAGCTGTCAGTCATATACAGACCAGAGCTGCTGCAGAACCTCTTATAGAAAGCTGACAGGCATATACAGGAAAGAGCTGCTGCAGAGCCTCTTATATAAAGCTGACAGTCATATACAGGAAAGAGCTGCTGCAGAACCTCTTATATAAAGCTGTCAGTCATATACAGGCCGTAGCTGCTGCAGAACCTCTTATATAAAGCTGTCAGTCATATACAGACCAGAGCTGCTGCAGAACCTCTTATATAAAGCTGTCAGTCATATACAGGCCGGAGCTGCTGCAGAACCTCTTATATAAAGCTGTCAGTCATATACAGGAAAGAGCTGCTGCAGAGCCTCTTATATAAAGCTGACAGTCATATACAGGAAAGAGCTGCTGCAGAGCCTCTTATATAAAGCTGTCAGTCATATATACAGACCAGAGCTGCTGCAGAGCCTCTTATATAAAGCTGTCAGTCATATACAGGAAAGAGCTGCTGCAGAACCTCTTATATAAAGCTGTCAGTCATATAAGGGCCGGAGCTGCTGCAGAACCTCTCATATAGAGCAGTCAGTCATATACAGGAAAGAGCTGCTGCAGAACCTCTTATATAAAGCTGTCAGTCATATACAGGCCGGAGCTGCTGCAGAACCTCTTATATAAAGCTGTCAGTCATATACAGACCAGAGCTGCTGCAGAACCTCTTATAGAAAGCTGACAGTTATAAACAGGAAAGAGCTGCTGCAGAGCCTCTTATATAAAGCTGACAGTCATAAACAGGAAAGAGCTGCTGCAGAACCTCTTATATAAAGCTGTCAGTCATATACAGACCAGAGCTTCTGCAGAACCTCTTATATAAAGCTGTCAGTCATATACAGACCAGAGCTGCTGCAGAACCTCCTATATAAAGCTGTCAGTCATATACAGGAAAGAGCTGCTGAAGAACTTCTTATATAAAGCAGTCAGTCATATACAGGAAAGAGCTGCTGCAGAACCTCTTATAGAAAGCTGTCAGTCATATACAGACCAGAGCTGCTGCAGAACCTCTTATATAAAGCTGTCAGTCATTTACAGACCAGAACTGCTGCAGAGCCTCTTATATAAAGCTCACAGTCATATACAGAAAAGAGCTGCTGCAGAGCCTCTTATATAAAGCTGTCAGTCATATACAGACAGGAGCTGCTGCAGAGCCTCTTATATAAAGCTGTCAGTCATATACAGGAAAGAGCTGCTGCAGAACCTCTTATGTAAAGCTGTCAGTCATATACAGGAAAGAGCTGCTGCAGAACCTCTTATGTAAAGCTGTCAGTCATATACAGGAAATAGCTGCTGCAGAGCCTCTTATATAAAGCTGTCAGTCATATACAGACCAGAGCTGCTGCAGAACCTCTTATAGAAAGCTGACAGTCATATACAGGAAAGAGTTGCTGCAGAACCTCTTATATAAAGCTGACAGTCATAAACAGGAAAGAGCTGCTGCAGAACCTCTTATATAAAGCTGTCAGTCACATACAGACCAGAGCTGCTGCAGAACCTCTTATATAAAGCTGTCAGTCATATACAGACCAGAGCTGCTGCAGAACCTCTTATATAAAGCTGTCAGTCATATACAGGAAAGAGCTGCTGAAGAATCTCTTATATAAAGCAGTCAGTCATATACAGGAAAGAGCTGCTGCACAACCTCTTATAGAAAGCTGTCAGTCATATACAGACCAGAGCTGCTGCAGAACCTCTTATATAAAGCTGTCAGTCATATACAGGAAAGAGCTGCTGAAGAACCTCTTATATAAAGCTGTCAGTCATATACAGGCCGGAGCTGCTGCAGAACCTCTTATATAAAGCTGACAGTCATATACAGGCCGGAGCTGCTGCAGAACCTCTTATATAAAGCTGACAGTCATATAGAGGCCGGAGCTGCTGCAGAACCTCTTATATAAAGCTGTCAGTCATATACAGACCAGAGCTGCTGCAGAACCTATTATATAAAGCTGTCAGTTATAGACAGACCAGAGCTGCTGCAGAGCCTCTTATAGAAAGCTGACAGTCATATACAGGAAAGAGCGGCTGCAGAACCTCTTATATAAAGCTGACAGTCATATACAGGAAAGAGCTGCTGCAGAGCCTCTTATATAAAGCTGACAGTCATATACAGGAAAGAGCTGCTGCAGAACCTCTTATAGAAAGCTGTCTGTCATATACAGACCAGAGCTGCTGCAGAACCTCTTATATAAAGCTGTCAGTCATATACAGACCAGAGCTGCTGCAGAACCTCTTATATAAAGCTGTCAGTGATATACAGGAAAGAGCTGCTGAAGAACCTCTTATATAAAGCTGTTAGTCATATACAGGCCGGAGCTGCTGCAGAGCCTCTTATATAAAGCTGACAGTCATATACAGGCCGGAGCTGCTGCAGAACCTCTTATATAAAGCTGACAGTCATATACATGCCGGAGCTGCTGCAGAACCTCTTATATAAAGCTGTCAGTCATATACAGACCAGAGCTGCTGCAGTGCCTCTTATATAAAGCTGACAGTCATATACAGGAAAGAGCTGCTGCAGAACCTCTTATAGAAAGCTGACAGTCATATACAGGAAAGAGCTGCTGCAGAACCTCTTATATAAAGCTGACAGTCATAAACAGGAAAGAGCTGCTGCAGAACCTCTTATATAAAGCTGTCAGTCATATACAGACCAGAGCTGCTGCAGAACCTCTTATATAAAGCTGTCAGTCATATACAGACCAGAGCTGCTGCAGAACCTCTTATATAAAGCTGTCAGTCATAAACAGACCAGAGCTGCTTCAGAACCTCTTATATAAAGCTGTCAGTCATATACAGGAAAGAGCTGCTGCTGAACCTCTTATATAAAGCTGTCAGTCATAAACAGACCGGAGCTGCTGCAGAGCCTCTTATATAAAGCTGTCAGTCATATTCAGGCCCGGAGCAGCTGCAGAACCTCTTATATAAAGCTGACAATCATATTCAGGCTGGAGCTGCTGCAGAACCTCTTATATAAAGCTGTCAGTCATATACAGGAAAGAGCTGCTGCAGAACCTCTTATATAAAGCTGACAGTCATATTCAGGCCAGAGCTGCTGCAGAACCTCTTATATAAAGCTGACAGTCATATTCAGGGCCGGAGCTGCTGTAGAACCTCTTATATAAAGCTGTCAGTCATATTCAGGCCCGGAGCTGCTGCAGAACCTCTTAAATAAAGCTGTCAGTCATATACAGGCCGGAGCTGCTGCAGAGCCTCTTATATAAAGCTCTCAGTCATATACAGGCCGGAGCTGCTGCAGAGCCTCTTATATAAAGCTGACAGTCATATACAGGAAAAAGCTGCTGCAGAACCTCTTATATAAAGCTGTCAGTCATAAACAGACCAGAGCTGCTGCAGAACCTCTTATATAAAGCTGTCAATCATATACAGACCAGAGCTGCTGCAGAACCTCTTATATAAAGCTGTCAGTCATATACAGGAAAGAGCTGCTGAAGAACCTCTTATATAAAGCTGTCAGTCATATACGGGCCCGGAGCTGCTGCAGAACCTCTTATATAAAGCTGACAGTCATATACAGGCCGGAGCTGCTGCAGAACCTCTTATATAAAGCTGACAGTCATATACAGGCCGGAGCTGCTGCAGAACCTCTTATATAAAGCTGTCAGTCATATACAGACCAGAGCTGCTGCAGAACCTCTTATAGAAAGCTGACAGTCATATACAGGAAAGAGCTGCTGCAGAACCTCTTATATAAAGCTGACAGTCATATACAGGAAAGAGCTGATGCAGAGCCTCTTATATAAAGCTGTCAGTCATAAACAGGAAAGAGCTGCTGCAGAACCTCTTATATAAAGCTGACAGTCATAAACAGGAAAGAGCTGCTGCAGAACCTCTTATATAAAGCTGTCAGTCATATACAGGAAAGAGCTGCTGCAGAACCTCTTATATAAATCTGTCAGTCATATACAGACCAGAGCTGCTGCAGAACCTCTTATATAAATCTGTCAGTCATAAACAGACCAGAGCTGCTGCAGAACCTCTTATATAAAGCTGTCAGTCATATACAGGAAAGAGCTGCTGAAGAACCTCTTATATAAAGGTGACAGTCATATTCAGGCCGGAGCTGCTGCAGAACCTCTTGTATAAAGCTGTCAGTAACATACATCCGGAGCTGCGGCTGAACCTCTTATATAAAGTTATCAGTCATATACAGACCAGAGCTGCTGCAGAGCCTCTTATATAAAGCTGTCAGTCATATTCAGGCCCGGAGCTGCTGCAGAACCTCTTATATAAAGCTGACAGTCATATACAGGAAAGAGCTGCTGCAGAACCTCTTATATAAAACTGTCAGTCATATTCAGGCCCGGAGCTGCTGCAGAACCTCTTATATAAAGCTGACAGTCATATACAGGAAAGAGCTGCTGCAGAGCCTCTTATATAAAACTGTCAGTCATATTCAGGCCCGGAGCTGCTGCAGAACCTCTTATATAAAGCTGACAGTCATATACAGGAAAGAGCTGCTGCAGAACCTCTTATATAAAACTGTCAGTCATATTCAGGCCAGAGCTGCTGCAGAACCTCTTATATAAAGCTGACAGTCATATTCAGGCCCGGAGCTGCTGCAGAACCTCTTATATAAAGCTGTCAGTCATAATCAAGCCCGGAGCTGCTGCAGAACCTCTTAAATAAAGCTGTCAGTCATATACAGGCCAGAGCTGCTGCAGAGCCTCTTATATAAAGCTGTCAGTCATATACAGGCCGGAGCTGCTGCAGAGCCTCTTATATAAAGCTGACAGTCATATTCAGGCCAGAGCTGCTGCAGAGCCCCTTATATAAAGCTGACAGTCATATTCAGGCCGGAGCTGATGCAGAACCTCTTATATAAAGCTGTCAGTCATATACAGGAAGGAGCTGCTGAAGATCCTCTTATATAAAGCTGACAGTCATATTCAGGCCCGGAGCTGCTGCAGAATCTCTTATATAAAGCTGACAGTCATATTCAGGCCCGGAGCTGCTGCTGAACCTCTTATATAAAGCTGACAGTCATATTCAGGCCCGGAGCTGCTGCAGAATCTCTTATATAAAGCTGACAGTCATATAGAGGCCGGAGCTGCTGCAGAATCTCTTATATAAAGCTGACAGTCATATACAGACCAGAGCTGCTGCAGAACCTCTTATATAAAGCTGACAGTCATATTCAGGCTGGAGCTGCTGCAGAGCCTCTTATATAAAGCTGTCAGTCATATACAGGAAGGAACTGCTGAAGAACCTCTTATATAAAGCTGACAGTCATATTCAGGCTGGAGCTGCTGCAGAACCTCTTATATAAAGTTGTCAGTCATATACAGCCGGATCTGCTGCAGAACCTCTTATATAAAGCTGTCAGTCATATTCAGGCCGGAGCTGCTGCAGAACCTCTTATATAAAGCTGTCAGTCATATTCAGGCTGGAGCTGCTGCAGAATCTCTTATATAAAGCGGTCAGTCATATACAGGCCAGAGCTGCTGCAGAACCTCTAATTTAGAGCTGTCAGTCATATTCAGGCCGGAGCTGCTGCAGAACCTCTTATATAAAGCTGTCAGTCATATACAGGCCAGAGCTGCTGCAGAACCTCTTATATAAAGCTGTCAGTCATATTCAGGCCGGAGGTGCTGCAGAACCTCTTATATAAAGCTGTCAGTCATGTACAGGCGCCGGAGCTGCTGAAGAACATATTGTAATCCTTAGTGCAAAACTTCATTCAACTTTTCGTTATTAAGAAGCAGCACAGAGTATTTCAGGAGAGGCGTGTGCTGATCTATGGGAGGTCACAGGCTGAGAATTACATAGTGGGAGGAGCAGATTCCCCAGCAGCACAGAGTATTTCAGGAGAGGAGTGTGCTGATCTATGGGAGGTCACAGGCTGAGAATTACATAGTGGGAGGAGCAGATTCCCCAGCAGCACAGAGTATTTCAGGAGAGGAGTGTGCTGATCTATGGGAGGTCACAGGCTGAGAATGACATAGTGGGATGAGCAGATTCCCCAGCAGCACAGAGTATTTCAGGAGAGGAGTGTGCTGATCTATGGGAGGTCACAGGCTGAGAATTACATAGTGGGATGAGCAGATTCCCCAGCAGCACAGAGTATTTCAGGAGAGGAGTGTGCTGATCTATGGGAGGTCATAGGCTGAGAATTACATAGTGGGATGAGCAGATTCCCCAGCAGCACAGAGTATTTCAGGAGAGGAGTGTGCTGATCTATGGGAGGTCACAGGCTGAGAATTACATAGTGGGAGGAGCAGATTCCCCAGCAGCACAGAGTATTTCAGGAGAGGAGTGTGCTGATCTATGGAAGGTCACAGGCAGAGAATTACATAGTGGGATGAGCAGATTCCCCAGCAGCACAGAGTATTTCAGGAGAGGAGTGTGCTGATCTATGGGAGGTCACAGGCTGAGAATTACATAGTGGGAGGAGCAGATTCCCCAGCAGCACAGAGTATTTCAGGAGAGGAGTGTGCTGATCTATGGGAGGTCACAGGCTGAGAATTACATAGTGGGAGGAGCAGATTCCCCAGCAGCACAGAGTATTTCAGGAGAGGAGTGTGCTGATCTATGGGAGGTCACAGGCTGAGAATTACATAGTGGGATGAGCAGATTCCCCAGCAGCACAGAGTATTTCAGGAGAGGAGTGTGCTGATCTATGGGAGGTCACAGGCTGAGAATTACATAGTGGGATAAGCAGATTCCCCAGCAGCACAGAGTATTTCAGGAGAGGAGTGTGCTGATCTATGGGAGGTCACAGGCTGAGAATTACATAGTGGGATGAGCAGATTCCCCAGCAGCACAGAGTATTTCAGGAGAGGAGTGTGCTGATCTATGGGAGGTCATAGGCTGAGAATTACATAGTGGGATGAGCAGATTCCCCAGCAGCACAGAGTATTTCAGGAGAGGTGTGTGCTGATCTATGGGAGGTCACAGGCTGAGAATTACATAGTGGGATGAGCAGATTCCCCAGCAGCACAGAGTATTTCAGGAGAGGTGTGTGCTGATCTATGGGAGGTCACAGGCTGAGAATTACATAGTGGGATGAGCAGATTCCCCAGCAGCACAGAGTATTTCAGGAGAGGTGTGTGCTGATCTATGGGAGGTCACAGGCTGAGAATTACATAGTGGGATGAGCAGATTCCCCAGCAGCACAGAGTATTTCAGGAGAGGAGTGTGCTGATCTATGGGAGGTCACAGGCTGAGAATTACATAGTGGGATGAGCAGATTCCCCAGCAGCACAGAGTATTTCAGGAGAGGAGTGTGCTGATCTATGGGAGGTCACAGGCTGAGAATTACATAGTGGGATGAGCAGATTCCCCAGCAGCACAGAGTATTTCAGGAGAGGAGTGTGCTGATCTATGGGAGGTCATAGGCTGAGAATTACATAGTGGGATGAGCAGATTCCCCAGCAGCACAGAGTATTTCAGGAGAGGTGTGTGCTGATCTATGGGAGGTCACAGGCTGAGAATTACATAGTGGGATGAGCAGATTCCCCAGCAGCACAGAGTATTTCAGGAGAGGAGTGTGCTGATCTATGGGAGGTCACAGGCTGAGAATTACATAGTGGGATAAGCAGATTCCCCAGCAGCACAGAGTATTTCAGGAGAGGAGTGTGCTGATCAATGGGAGGTCACAGGCTGAGAATTACATAGTGGTATGAGCAGATTCCCCAGCAGCACAGAGTATTTCAGAAGAGGTGTGTGCTGATCTATGGGAGGTCACAGGCTGTGAATTACATAGTGGGAGGAGCAGATTCCCCAGCAGCACAGAGTATTTCAGGAGAGGAGTGTGCTGATCTATGGGAGGTCACAGGCTGAGAATTACATAGTGGGATGAGCAGATTCCCCAGCAGCACAGAGTATTTCTGGAGAGGTGTGTGCTGATCTATGGGAGGTCACAGGCTGAGAATTACATAGTGGGATGAGCAGATTCCCCAGCAGCACAGAGTATTTCAGGAGAGGTGTGTGCTGATCTATGGGAGGTCACAGGCTGAGAATTACATAGTGGGATGAGCAGATTCCCCAGCAGCACAGAGTATTTCAGGAGAGGAGTGTGCTGATCTATGGGAGGTCACAGGCTGAGAATTACATAGTGGGATGAGCAGATTCCCCAGCAGCACAGAGTATTTCAGGAGAGGTGTGTGCTGATCTATGGGAGGTCACAGGCTGAGAATTACATAGTGGGAGGAGCAGATTCCCCAGCAGCACAAAGTATTTCAGGAGAGGAGTGTGCTGATCTATGGGAGGTCTCAGGCTGAGAATTACATAGTGGGATGAGCAGATTCCCCAGCAGCACAGAGTATTTCAGGAGAGGAGTGTGCTGATCTATGGGAGGTCACAGGCTGAGAATTACATAGTGGAATCAGCAGATTCCCCAGCAGCACAGAGTATTTCAGGAGAGGAGTGTGCTGATCTATGGGAGGTCACAGGCTGAGAATTACATAGTGGAATCAGCAGATTCCCCAGCAGCACAGAGTATTTCAGGAGAGGAGTGTGCTGATCTATGGGAGGTCACAGGCTGAGAATTACATAGTGGAATCAGCAGATTCCCCAGCAGCACAGAGTATTTCAGGAGAGGAGTGTGCTGATCTATGGGAGGTCACAGGCTGAGAATTACATAGTGGGATGAGCAGATTCCCCAGCAGCACAGAGTATTTCAGGAGAGGAGTGTGCTGATCTATGGGAGGTCACAGGCTGAGAATTACATAGTGGGAGGAGCAGATTCCCCAGCAGCACAGAGTATTTCAGGAGAGGAGTGTGCTGATCTATGGGAGGTCACAGGCTGAGAATTACATAGTGGGATGAGCAGATTCCCCAGCAGCACAGAGTATTTCAGGAGAGGAGTGTGCTGATCTATGGGAGGTCACAGGCTGAGAATTACACAGTGGGATGAGCAGATTCCCCAGCAGCACAGAGTATTTCAGGAGAGGAGTGTGCTGATCTATGGGAGGTCATAGGCTGAGAATTACATAGTGGGATGAGCAGATTCCCCAGCAGCACAGAGTATTTCAGGAGAGGAGTGTGCTGATCTATGGGAGGTCATAGGCTGAGAATTACATAGTGGGATGAGCAGATTCCCCAGCAGCACAGAGTATTTCAGGAGAGGAGTGTGCTGATCTATGGGAGGTCACAGGCTGAGAATTACACAGTGGGATGAGCAGATTCCCCAGCAGCACAGAGTATTTCAGGAGAGGAGTGTGCTGATCTATGGGAGGTCACAGGCTGAGAATTACATAGTGGGATGAGCAGATTCCCCAGCAGCACAGAGTATTTCAGGAGAGGAGTGTGCTGATCTATGGGAGGTCACAGGCTGAGAATTACATAGTGGGATGAGCAGATTCCCCAGCAGCACAGAGTATTTCAGGAGAGGAGTGTGCTGATCTATGGGAGGTCATAGGCTGAGAATTACATAGTGGGAGGAGCAGATTCCCCAGCAGCACAGAGTATTTCAGGAGAGGCGTGTGCTGATCTATGGGAGGTCACAGGCTGAGAATTACATAGTGGGAGGAGCAGATTCCCCAGCAGCACAGAGTATTTCAGGAGAGGAGTGTGCTGATCTATGGGAGGTCATAGGCTGAGAATTACATAGTGGGATGAGCAGATTCCCCAGCAGCACAGAGTATTTCAGGAGAGGAGTGTGCTGATCTATGGGAGGTCACAGGCTGAGAATTACATAGTGGGATGAGCAGATTCACCAGCAGCACAGAGTATTTCAGGAGAGGAGTGTGCTGATCTATGGGAGGTCACAGGCTGAGAATTACATAGTGGGAGGAGCAGATTCCCCAGCAGCACAGAGTATTTCAGGAGAGGAGTGTGCTGATCTATGGGAGGTCATAGGCTGAGAATTACATAGTGGGATGAGCAGATTCCCCAGCAGCACAGAGTATTTCAGGAGAGGAGTGTGCTGATCTATGGGAGGTCACAGGCTGAGAATTACATAGTGGGATGAGCAGATTCCCCAGCAGCACAGAGTATTTCAGGAGAGGAGTGTGCTGATCTATGGGAGGTCACAGGCTGAGAATTACATAGTGGGAGGAGCAGATTCCCCAGCAGCACAGAGGATTTCAGGAGAAGAGTGTGCTGATCTATGGGAGGTCACAGGCTGAGAATTACATAGTGGGAGGAGCAGATTCCCCAGCAGCACAGAGTATTTCAGGAGAGGAGTGTGCTGATCTATGGGAGGTCACAGGCTGAGAATTACATAGTGGGAGGAGCAGATTCCCCAGCAGCACAGAGGATTTCAGGAGAAGAGTGTGCTGATCTATGGGAGGTCACAGGCTGAGAATTACATAGTGGGAGGAGCAGATTCCCCAGCAGCACAGAGTATTTCAGGAGAGGAGTGTGCTGATCTATGGGAGGTCACAGGCTGAGAATTACATAGTGGGATGAGCAGATTCCCCAGCAGCACAGAGTATTTCAGGAGAGGAGTGTGCTGATCTATGGGAGGTCACAGGCTGAGAATTACATAGTGGGATGAGCAGATTTTCCAGCAGCACAGAGTATTTCAGGAGAGGAGTGTGCTGATCTATGGGAGGTCACAGGCTGAGAATTACATAGTGGGATGAGCAGATTCCCCAGCAGCACAGAGTATTTCAGGAGAGGCGTGTGCTGATCTATGGGAGTTCAGAGGCTGAGAATTACACAGTGGAAGGAGCAGATTCCCCAGCAGCACAGAGTATTTCAGGAGAGGCGTGTGCTGATCTATGGGAGGTCATAGGCTGAGAATTACATAGTGGGATCAGCAGATTCCCCAGCAGCACAGAGTATTTCAGGAGAGGAGTGTGCTGATCTATGGGAGGTCATAGGCTGAGAATTACATAGTGGGATGAGCAGATTCCCCAGCAGCACAGAGTATTTCAGGAGAGGAGTGTGCTGATCTATGGGAGGTCACAGGCTGAGAATTACATAGTGGGATGAGCAGATTCCCCAGCAGCACAGAGTATTTCAGGAGAGGAGTGTGCTGATCTATGGGAGGTCATAGGCTGAGAATTACATAGTGGGATGAGCAGATTCCCCAGCAGCACAGAGTATTTCAGGAGAGGAGTGTGCTGATCTATGGGAGGTCACAGGCTGAGAATTACATAGTGGGAGGAGCAGATTCCCCAGCAGCACAGAGTATTTCAGGAGAGGAGTGTGCTGATCTATGGGAGGTCACAGGCTGAGAATTACATAGTGGGATGAGCAGATTCCCCAGCAGCACAGAGTATTTCAGGAGAGGAGTGTGCTGATCTATGGGAGGTCACAGGCTGAGAATTACATAGTGGGAGGAGCAGATTCCCCAGCAGCACAGAGTATTTCAGGAGAGGAGTGTGCTGATCTATGGGAGGTCACAGGCTGAGAATTACATAGTGGGAGGAGCAGATTCCCCAGCAGCACAGAGTATTTCAGGAGAGGAGTGTGCTGATCTATGGGAGGTCATAGGCTGAGAATTACATAGTGGGAGGAGCAGATTCCCCAGCAGCACAGAGTATTTCAGGAGAGGCGTGTGCTGATCTATGGGAGGTCATAGGCTGAGAATTACATAGTGGGATGAGCAGATTCCCCAGCAGCACAGAGTATTTCAGGAGAGGAGTGTGCTGATCTATGGGAGGTCACAGGCTGAGAATTACATAGTGGGATGAGCAGATTCCCCAGCAGCACAGAGTATTTCAGGAGAGGCGTGTGCTGATCTATGGGAGGTCATAGGCTGAGAATTACATAGTGGGATGAGCAGATTCCCCAGCAGCACAGAGTATTTCAGGAGAGGCGTGTGCTGATCTATGGGAGGTCACAGGCTGAGAATTACATAGTGGGAGGAGCAGATTCCCCAGCAGCACAGAGTATTTCAGGAGAGGAGTGTGCTGATCTATGGGAGGTCACAGGCTGAGAATTACATAGTGGGAGGAGCAGATTCCCCAGCAGCACAGAGTATTTCAGGAGAGGAGTGTGCTGATCTATGGGAGGTCACAGGCTGAGAATTACATAGTGGGAGGAGCAGATTCCCCAGCAGCACAGAGTATTTCAGGAGAGGAGTGTGCTGATCTATGGGAGGTCACAGGCTGAGAATTACATAGTGGGAGGAGCAGATTCCCCAGCAGCACAGAGTATTTCAGGAGAGGAGTGTGCTGATCTATGGGAGGTCACAGGCTGAGAATTACATAGTGGGAGGAGCAGATTCCCCAGCAGCACAGAGTATTTCAGGAGAGGAGTGTGCTGATCTATGGAGGTCACAGGCTGAGAATTACATAGTGGGATGAGCAGATTCCCCAGCAGCACAGAGTATTTCAGGAGAGGAGTGTGCTGATCTATGGGAGGTCACAGGCTGAGAATTACATAGTGGGATGAGCAGATTCCCCAGCAGCACAGAGTATTTCAGGAGAGGAGTGTGCTGATCTATGGGAGGTCACAGGCTGAGAATTACATAGTGGGAGGAGCAGATTCCCCAGCAGCACAGAGTATTTCAGGAGAGGAGTGTGCTGATCTATGGGAGGTCACAGGCTGAGAATTACATAGTGGGAGGAGCAGATTACCCAGCAGCACAGAGTATTTCAGGAGAGGAGTGTGCTGATCTATGGGAGGTCACAGGCTGAGAATTACATAGTGGGATGAGCAGATTCCCCAGCAGCACAGAGTATTTCAGGAGAGGAGTGTGCTGATCTATGGGAGGTCACAGGCTGAGAATTACATAGTGGGATGAGCAGATTCCCCAGCAGCACAGAGTATTTCAGGAGAGGAGTGTGCTGATCTATGGGAGGTCACAGGCTGAGAATTACATAGTGGGAGGAGCAGATTCCCCAGCAGCACAGAGTATTTCAGGAGAGGAGTGTGCTGATCTATGGGAGGTCACAGGCTGAGAATTACATAGTGGGAGGAGCAGATTCCCCAGCAGCACAGAGGATTTCAGGAGAAGAGTGTGCTGATCTATGGGAGGTCACAGGCTGAGAATTACATAGTGGGAGGAGCAGATTCCCCAGCAGCACAGAGTATTTCAGGAGAGGAGTGTGCTGATCTATGGGAGGTCACAGGCTGAGAATTACATAGTGGGAGGAGCAGATTCCCCAGCAGCACAGAGGTATTTCAGGAGAAGGAGTGTGCTGATCTATGGGAGGTCACAGGCTGAGAATTACATAGTGGGAGGAGCAGATTCCCCAGCAGCACAGAGTATTTCAGGAGAAGAGTGTGCTGATCTATGGGAGGTCACAGGCTGAGAATTACATAGTGGGAGGAGCAGATTCCCCAGCAGCACAGAGTATTTCAGGAGAGGAGTGTGCTGATCTATGGGAGGTCACAGGCTGAGAATTACATAGTGGGAGGAGCAGATTCCCCAGCAGCACAGAGTATTTCAGGAGAGGAGTGTGCTGATCTATGGGAGGTCACAGGCTGAGAATTACATAGTGGGATGAGCAGATTCCCCAGCAGCACAGAGTATTTCAGGAGAGGAGTGTGCTGATCTATGGGAGGTCACAGGCTGAGAATTACATAGTGGGAGGAGCAGATTCCCCAGCAGCACAGAGTATTTCAGGAGAGGAGTGTGCTGATCTATGGGAGGTCACAGGCTGAGAATTACATAGTGGGAGGAGCAGATTCCCCAGCAGCACAGAGTATTTCAGGAGAGGAGTGTGCTGATCTATGGGAGGTCACAGGCTGAGAATTACATAGTGGGATGAGCAGATTCCCCAGCAGCACAGAGTATTTCAGGAGAGGAGTGTGCTGATCTATGGGAGGTCACAGGCTGAGAATTACATAGTGGGAGGAGCAGATTCCCCAGCAGCACAGAGTATTTCAGGAGAGGAGTGTGCTGATCTATGGGAGGTCACAGGCTGAGAATTACATAGTGGGATGAGCAGATTCCCCAGCAGCACAGAGTATTTCAGGAGAGGAGTGTGCTGATCTATGGGAGGTCACAGGCTGAGAATTACATAGTGGGAGGAGCAGATTCCCCAGCAGCACAGAGTATTTCAGGAGAGGAGTGTGCTGATCTATGGGAGGTCACAGGCTGAGAATTACATAGTGGGAGGAGCAGATTCCCCAGCAGCACAGAGTATTTCAGGAGAGGAGTGTGCTGATCTATGGGAGGTCACAGGCTGAGAATTACATAGTGGGAGGAGCAGATTCCCCAGCAGCACAGAGTATTTCAGGAGAGGAGTGTGCTGATCTATGGGAGGTCACAGGCTGAGAATTACATAGTGGGATGAGCAGATTCCCCAGCAGCACAGAGTATTTCAGGAGAGGAGTGTGCTGATCTATGGGAGGTCACAGGCTGAGAATTACATAGTGGGAGGAGCAGATTCCCCAGCAGCACAGAGTATTTCAGGAGAGGAGTGTGCTGATCTATGGGAGGTCACAGGCTGAGAATTACATAGTGGGAGGAGCAGATTCCCCAGCAGCACAGAGTATTTCAGGAGAGGAGTGTGCTGATCTATGGGAGGTCACAGGCTGAGAATTACATAGTGGGATGAGCAGATTCCCCAGCAGCACAGAGTATTTCAGGAGAGGAGTGTGCTGATCTATGGGAGGTCACAGGCTGAGAATTACATAGTGGGATGAGCAGATTCCCCAGCAGCACAGAGTATTTCAGGAGAGGAGTGTGCTGATCTATGGGAGGTCACAGGCTGAGAATTACATAGTGGGAGGAGCAGATTCCCCAGCAGCACAGAGTATTTCAGGAGAGGAGTGTGCTGATCTATGGGAGGTCACAGGCTGAGAATTACATAGTGGGAGGAGCAGATTCCCCAGCAGCACAGAGTATTTCAGGAGAGGAGTGTGCTGATCTATGGGAGGTCACAGGCTGAGAATTACATAGTGGGAGGAGCAGATTCCCCAGCAGCACAGAGTATTTCAGGAGAGGAGTGTGCTGATCTATGGGAGGTCACAGGCTGAGAATTACATAGTGGGAGGAGCAGATTCCCCAGCAGCACAGAGTATTTCAGGAGAGGAGTGTGCTGATCTATGGGAGGTCACAGGCTGAGAATTACATAGTGGGAGGAGCAGATTCCCCAGCAGCACAGAGTATTTCAGGAGAGGAGTGTGCTGATCTATGGGAGGTCACAGGCTGAGAATTACATAGTGGGAGGAGCAGATTCCCCAGCAGCACAGAGTATTTCAGGAGAGGAGTGTGCTGATCTATGGGAGGTCACAGGCTGAGAATTACATAGTGGGAGGAGCAGATTCCCCAGCAGCACAGAGTATTTCAGGAGAGGAGTGTGCTGATCTATGGGAGGTCACAGGGCTGAGAATTACATAGTGGGAGGAGCAGATTCCCCAGCAGCACAGAGTATTTCAGGAGAGGAGTGTGCTGATCTATGGGAGGTCACAGGCTGAGAATTACATAGTGGGAGGAGCAGATTCCCCAGCAGCACAGAGTATTTCAGGAGAGGAGTGTGCTGATCTATGGGAGGTCACAGGCTGAGAATTACATAGTGGGAGGAGCAGATTCCCCAGCAGCACAGAGTATTTCAGGAGAGGAGTGTGCTGATCTATGGGAGGTCACAGGCTGAGAATTACATAGTGGGAGGAGCAGATTCCCAGCAGCACAGAGTATTTCAGGAGAGGAGTGTGCTGATCTATGGGAGGTCACAGGCTGAGAATTACATAGTGGGAGGAGCAGATTCCCAGCAGCACAGAGTATTTCAGGAGAGGAGTGTGCTGATCTATGGGAGGTCACAGGCTGAGAATTACATAGTGGG